>NW_026555363.1:0-114294 GCF_029017545.1 Prosopis cineraria
AAATGGTGAAATAGACACATAAATAGGACGTACGTGTTTTTTTGGTCAACTCTTTCCCTTTGCTTGAAGTCATTTTAGCGTAAGCATTTGTGCTTATGCATGCCTTATCATCACACGAGTGTAGCTGAACTTAGAATGGGTGATTTGGTTACACCCTTTCATTTTGTATATTTTGATTAAAGTTATCATGTTTTCGAGATAACTAGTTAATTATCCGTGCATTACGCGAACTTTAAAAAAATAGTCATACTATTTATATTTTGTCATAAATTTAACATTTATATTGATATTGATTGGTATTTTTTGAATCAAGATTTTGAGACATTACACGTTGTAACAATAATCACTAATAATTTATATATTATTTACGCAGCTGTAACCAAAAGGACAGCGAGTGGTGAAAAGCCACGTTTTTCCGTCCACCGGTGGATCCGTCTCCATCGCGTCCATCGCGTCCATAAGACATGTATTATATATCATGCATATGCATGTCTTAATTTCAATGTCTTTTCTTCTTTTTAATCACATACTAAAAGTTTAGATGAGTTAAAGCATGTCTTGAAATTCTGAAAACACTTCCAAATGCGCTAATAAATTATCTCGCGTCCTAGGATTTATGTCTCCTCGATCGTGTTTGGTTGATCCTCTGTTTTAGTCCCCTTGCTCGTGCAGCTCAGTTCTTGCAGGGTTGGATATAAGTAAGTTAATTTCTTCCTTCCCCCACAAGATTTCATTATATGTGATTTTTCTTTTTTTTTTCAGTGCAAAGAATTTGATAAATTAAAGTCGTTGTTAATCAATAAATAGTTGAACAAAGTTAATTAAGTTTATCCTTTATTCTTACATTTAAGAATTATAAAATGTTAAGTAAAGACGATCATGATTTCTGAGGACTCAGAATCTAATATCTGAAATGATTAATTACCAAATATTAATGGAAAATATTTTTCTTTACGGATCATAAAGTGAATTATATAGCTGGCCCTTAGCTTTAAGTCGAGTCAAATGTCAATATCCAACAGCGAAAGGTTGGTAATTAATTTTGCAATAACTTTATGAAAGGAAGTTGGGGACTAAATTTGTGTACATGAATTTAAAACGTATGTGAAATTACCAGGCCCCTAGCTTTAAGTCGAGTCAAATGTCAATATCCAAAAGCTACTAAATTTAAAACGTATTTAAAGGACCCAGCAATTCTATTATCTGTACATGAACATGATGCGACGGGTCTGCCCAACCAAGTTTAGCATCTTTATTAAGGATGGTTTTGTAATTTTAATGAAGAACAAATATTTGTATAAGACCATCCAAGTATGATGGTCACGACTGTCCAAAAAAAAGTTATTTTTTCTAATTAAATGATGTAGGCAAGGTTTTTGTGCCTCTCAATTTTTTTCCAAAAGTATAAAGAATAAGCTTCCTTGATATGAGAGATTCTCTCTGTCAAGAATAATTTTTTTATATCTCATTCAAGTTGTCTTTAAATTTAAATTTAATTTAAATTTTATTTAAGATCTAAACAAATAATTTTAATATTACAATTTAAAATTTTTTATATCATCCAAACAAAATATTTAGAATGTATGAATTTTAAATATGAAATTTTAAATTTAAATTCTCAACCCAAATCCACTCATTCAAATATAACCTTAAGAAACTTTAGGGCCATAGAAATTCGTGAGGATAAATATCATGTGTTTCTCATTTTGTCCTTAAATCCTTTATTATTATAATTAAAAAGTGAGAAGTATTTAGTCATATTATATATATTTCTCACATCCACATTAATTAATATATGGAAATTTTAAAAAAATAATTTTGAAAAGTACCAAATATTCTACATTTTGAACTAAGTTTAGATGGAAAAAATGTCTTACAATTTAGATTAAAAAAAATTACATCCGACAAGATTCAGATTGAGGTAATTGTGGGACTTGAAATCCTCTAGGTAAAAAATCCCATCTTCTATCTTGGGACAATGTCACTATGGAGAAAAAAGCTTGGGGACCTAGTTTCAAGAAGATTAAAAGTCAAAATATAGCTTTTATATGAAGCTCTGCTGAGGTCTCATCATTAAACCAAACTGTCTTTGGCTTTGTATCCTACAGGATAAATACAAGTGTACCTAACCTATCATTCCTATGGTTCAAAACCACACTACTTCATCCTACACTTGGCGTAGAATTTGCAAAATTTGGGATAATTTGATGACTCACATGGGATGAAAAGTCAATAAAGGCAACCAAATTTCTTTTTGGTACGACAAGTGGTCCCCTCTCCTGGAACCCTTATAAATTATGCTTATCCTAAAGCTAATTATGTCCTCCATGCAAGAGTTTTTGATTTCTACATGAGCACGGGAGGGTGGAACTTCAAACAATTAAAACGATACTTGCACCATGAAGTGATCAATATCATATCTCTCGTTTAGCCTCCTAATCCTCTTAGTGATGAAGATGTTAGTTATTAGAGGCCATATAATGATGGCAACTTTCTATAAAATTTACATATAGAGTAAAT
This sequence comes from Prosopis cineraria, assembly GCF_029017545.1. Taxonomy (NCBI): domain Eukaryota; kingdom Viridiplantae; phylum Streptophyta; class Magnoliopsida; order Fabales; family Fabaceae; genus Prosopis; species Prosopis cineraria. The sequence goes on from NW_026555363.1 coordinate 2,521, forward strand.
AAAAATCAAGACCATTACACAAACTCTGATATTTGGTTGAGAATTTAGAAATGGCCCACCTACGAGAAGATTAAATACTTTCTATGGAAAGTTGTTTAGGACGGACTCCAATCCAAATTCATTAAAAACAATGGGAGTAGACCTCATCAACATATTTTCCCTTTTAGTTGTAACGTTTTTGACTCTTCTATTGACATCTTGCGTGATTGCAAAAAAGCTAGAGAAGTATGGTTGAAAATAATTAATCCTTCTAAGATTAACACTTTCTTCTCTCTACTTGTGCAGGATTGGATAATTTGGAATGTAAAAAATAATGCCAGGAACTCAAAAACAAGAAGAACACCTTGGCAAAGACTCTTCACTCAAGTCTCTTGGAACACATGGAAAAGCAAATGTAGCTTAATATTCTCCGAAGATGATCATAAAGAAATTGATATTGCTTTTTGCTCTACCCAAGAAATCCTAAATGACCTTAAACTTTAGCCTACAACTAAATGGTTTAAAACTAATTGGACCCCCTAATGTAGGTTGGGTCTAACTTAACATCAATGGTTCAGATGATATCAATGGGGCTGCTGCTTATAGAGGCCTCATACATGACAATCAAGGGAATTGGATCAAGGGCTTCTTCAAATATCTTGGATATCATCCAAGAACAACTTCTAAAATCTTGGATATTTTGGAGGGAATGAAGCTTTGTTGGAATGCTAAACTCACTAGAATTCACATCTTCTCTAATTCTTTAGAAGCTTTGTTGCTCATCCAATACAATTTCTTCAAGAATCACCCCTTCTTTGAGATCATTAACAAAATTAGAGATTTTGCCATAAGAGACTGGATTATCACGTATGACCATGTATTTAGAAAAGCGAATAGGTGTGTTGATCTTTTTGCTTATTAGGCACCTAGAGACAACTTTGATATTATTATTTACAATGACCCCCCCAAGATGCAGAGACCTAATAGTTTCTTATATGACCTGACTTTTTGTTCCTCGCACAATTTTTCCATGGCCCTGTGTTAAAAAAAAATCCTTTGGGTAAGAGACAAAGATCTGTTACAAAAATTAGAAGTCAATTATCTCTCTAATAATACACAAATTGGTTCCTACATATTGACTGTTGCATTTGCAATTTGCGATATATGTACGAAAACGATGGCGAAATTAGTGAGGATATTTCACATAGGATTCAAGTTAGGTGGTTTAATTGGAGAAAAGCTAAAGGAGTTATTTGCGACCGTAAGGTGCCTAATAAACTTAAAGAAAAGTTTTATTGTACTGCTATCAAACCAGCTATGTTATATAGTAGTGAATACTGGGTTCTAACGAGACAGCAAGAGCATAAAGTTGGAGTAGTAGAGATGAGAATGTTACGGTGGATGTGCGAACATACACGTAAAGATAAAATTGAAAATGAGCATGTGCGTAAAAAGTGAGGGTAGCACCTATTGAGAACAAAATGATAAAAAATCATTTGAGGTGGTTTGGACATGTACAAAGAAGACCGCGAGAGGCACCAGTGAAAAGAGTAGAACATATAACTTTGAGTCCTGTTAAGAGGGGTAGAGGAAGGCCTAAAAGAACACTCTTGGAAGCTGTTAAACACGATCTCTTAATTAATAATATTCCTAAAAACTTGATAAATGATAGAGCACAATGGCGTCTTGCAATCTATGTAGCTGATCCCACCTAATGGGATAAAGGCTTGTTGTTGTTGTTGTTGATATATGTACGAATATGTTCCATAGATCATAATCTTTTTTTTTCGTATATACCAAAGTCAACATTTTCTTTGTCTTTTTTTTTCTTTGCCTTTTTCTTATATGTAACAATCATGTTTGAGGTGCAATCATAAATTAAATATGAACACATCTCCCAATAAAAATTTGAACATTAATTAGTCTATCATGTCGCGAGGAATTGGTGCCTTTCACTAAACCCAGCCTTTATTGGTTATTAAGCAATACAAATTAAATAAGTATTAGACATTAGCAACATTTATTTGTGTATTTTGATATTAATTATAATTCATATTAATATTTATTACATGTCCAAATTAGATTTTGGGATTAATTTATGTCTTCTAATCTTTGGATTTTACTGTATGCACGCTTCTTACACGCGCGGTTAGATGTTGGCTGGGACGTCGTACGTACAAACACACAGGCATACGCTCCCTCCCTTTTTCTTTCCTTCTTTCTATTATCAGAGAAATTATTATATATTTTATTTTTATAAATAAAATTATAAATTTTAAGAAGTATTTATTATTTTTTTCAAAAATTGTCCCTAGCTCGTAGCATTGAATTAGATAAAAATAATTATTAATTACAAAGTATTTTAGTACAAACATTTCAATTTCAAATCTAATTATTAGGATTAATCAACTTTCTTGAAATATACAATCCCTTTGATCCTTATTATTAGGTGGTTTCAACTACTTTATTGGATATTTGGAACAAATAAATGATAATTAAATAATATATCCTAAAATGAAAAATTTCTAACTTTAACCCTATTAAAAATTGGACAAGAGATAGATGCATGGTATACAATGAACTATAAAATTGAATTTATAATTGGGTAAAATTAAAAAATGGTAATAAATAAATTTCCATATGTCTTATATTAAGAATAAAAGGGATCATTCTTGAAGATGCCCAATAATAAGAACCAGATGGTGTGTATATGAATTAGTTAAAATATTTTGATACATGAGTTAGTTAAAATTGCTCTTATATTTAAAAATAGAGGGAGTATGAGGTTCACTGATCAGTAGAATGAATTTGGGGCTTTTGCAAATATAGTCTATGTTATAGATCAAACTAAACAAATAACCCAACATTTATTATATTTTATATTATAACTAATTTATTATATTTGTCAATGATATACTGTTGTATATCAATGCTAAATCTCTTATAAATTTTTAATGATAAACTCCTTATATATTAATGTAAACCTATTGTACTCCCAAATTTTCAAAAATTTGGTCAATACTTTTTAGACATAAGATTTTTTTTTTGACTAATTTATCCAATAAATTTTTGTGCGCACAAATTTTAGAGAAAATTATCTTCTTAGAGTTCGAATTACAAGGACTAATTTGAAGATTGAACCAGTCTTAATTAATGCTATAATTAAAAAAAATGAAATAAATACCTTTTCTTAATGGCAATATGCTTGAAGGAACAATAGGATAATTAACCAATTCAGATAATCTCAATAGTACTCTCTTTTCATATTTCTTTTCACCCTCAATTTCAATCATCCATTATATTTACTTATTTATTTGGTTTAATTGTATATGATTACTAGTTTTGTATTGAACTAAATATAATATTCTTTTGATCATCACCTTAAATTATCGTGATCTTGTTTTTAAAAGCAGTTAAATGGGGATAATAAATATATAATCATTAAATAAAATCAAATAAATAATTAAATAGACAAATAAAATTGAGTATATATGGAGAGATGTATTGAGAAAGTTAACGAAGAGAATTCAAATCTGATTATTAACAAATTAATGCACCTTTTTGTTTAAATGCAAAATTTAAATATCCTTAATTTTTCATTGACTCGGAGGAGAGAGAGAAATGATACTGTCAATCTGGAGTCCAATTCAAGCGGAAATGTGGCGTGAGCATTTGAGCAATCCAACATTGAGAAGGACAATGGCCTCTTTAATTATATGTTTTATTTAGTGATGTTGCCATCACAAATCCATGTCAATTAGGATTTAGGTGTGAGCATACTTGGTCAACATATCAAGTTTTGCCATAAATAATTTTTTATTTCAAAAGAAAGGATTATTGTAATGCATGTTTCAACATATACGTGGCCAGAGAAACGTAAGAAGAACGATTAAAATTTATCCAAATATCGTTCTGCAAGTTTCCAACCCTCCAAACGAAAAAAAAAAAAAAAAAATTAAGGAAAAGAAAAAAGAAGAAAAGAAATATTGAACAAAGCAAGCTTGACTCGATCAAAATCTATCCAGTGGATCAGATTAATTCTATTTTCATTTCATATATATACTAAAACAAACATTTATTTATTTTTATTTCTTTTCTCCCCTTCTTTTTAAATACCAAAACAAACCATTAGATAAAAGAAAAATTGCCCAAATATGTCCTTTTAAAGTAACTTAAGCCATTTTGATATATTAAGGTTTGTTGCTTGTACCAAATAGCTTCCTGTGGAAGTTCTCATACAGCACAGTTGTATAGTTGCGTTTAATTCTCTAATCACTCTATGCGGGACTATTGCATGCATCCAATAGTTCTTTCGTTTTAAATTATTTTTAGAATTACTTTTGTTCTAGAATAATGTCATGTAGAATTTTAATGAAGATTCAATTATTTTACTTTACCATTGTATTTTTTTCATTATTGAAAAGAATGACAGTTGGAGAGCTGATCAAGTCCATGGTTAGAAATTCAGCAGACCATGGTGCTGCTCTTATTTCCGGCTACCACTCCCTATTCTTTTAACACACACACGCACATATACATGCAGGCATATGACGATGAGGAAACTGGCTGGATCTTTGCCAAGCAAACCACCTCCACCGAAAGGATCTGGGCATAGAACACCAGTTTACAAACTAAATCCACCACGACCACCACCACCAGTGCAGTATAGGTAGGCATTTTTTGGAATGATCAACTCAATTAATAAAGGGTCTATGTATTCTCACATGATCACATCTCTGGTTTTTTCCCCCCCTTACATGCAGCGAGTAAATTGCAGAGTCTTGGTTTCATTTGTACAAGGAAGTGTACGTAATTTCTTTATTATAATATTCAACACCGTGATCTTTTTTCTCTAAATTCTCAAAGAGTGGACTAATACACTATGGGAGAGCAGTAGTGAATGCAGCAACCTGAGTCAATGAGGCATAAATTATATAAAATGTAAAAATAAAAAATAATTTAATATATATAATAAATATTTATTTTTGTGAAACATTAATAGAAAAGAAAAATTAAAACGATACTTTTATAAAAATATTCCAAATTTAAGTATAGTGGATTCAAAATCTAAAATCTATTGGATTTAAGTAAAATATAAAAGGACCCAATTTTTTAAAACTCAAATATATTCTAGTTGAGGTCTAGTGGATTAAAAATTATTAGGACAATGAGAACAAGTTTTTAGGATTTCCACCGACTCCTTGTAAATTTTTCAACTTGAGGGAGGACACCCTCAATTGTATTTGCCTCCACCACTGGGGAGAGCTGTGGAATGTATACATGTCAACAATGCTAATTGTAACTGATCCTACTCTTCCAGCTGGTTTCCTCTGTGAAATTTAAACAAAAAAATATTTTGAAATTATGCAAAATTAAATCTTGGGAGAATCACACGTAATGAAGGAACAAATTAAAACACAAGAATATTTAGTTTAAAATCCCTTCAAAAATTATAATTAGAATGAAGGACTGAAACAAGAAATAAATAAATCAAATTTGAAATAACCCATCACAGATCTTTAATTAATCTCAATACAACTGGAATTTAATTTTTCTCCTGGGACAACCATCGCCCACTGTTAATCAGATTTCATGAAAATTTTATTTCAAAATCCTGGGGCTCTATCCGTATTATTTATTTCAAAATAGCAATATAGAAGAGTAAAAAATAAAAATCAGGTAAAAGCAATAGTGTCCCATTAATAAAATATAAATTGCCCATGTAAAAGCAATTAAAAAGTCCTAAGCGAGAAGATGTGATCTGAGTGAAGTCACTAATTAGCTATATCGTAGACGCATTTCTGCGAAGTTACATGCATGGGCAAGTAAATCGGATCTAAATTAAAGTCAGCGGGATTCAATTTGCATGACTTGCTTGGAAACATGCATGTATAAATTTGGACGTGATCGATGGAGCTACTAGTTATAGGAACGTACAGCATCACCAATATGCATGCATGCTTGGAAACATGATTTTAATTAAACATTAGTTCGAGAAATAATGAATCAAGTCACTTTATTTAATATTTATAACAGATGCACAATATATCTGGAGTTGTCATGTATGCAGGGATGACCACGAAAAAACATATTTGATTTTGGTGCTCATCAGGTCATGAGCATCTGAATCGTCTAGATTGTTAATCTGTATGATTTAAATTTACATGTTTTATTTTATATATATATATATATATTAAAATAAAAATTATAAAATTTTAAGAGATATATCTTATCATCAATCTGTTGAGACTTCAGAGTAGTTTGACCATTCAAGGCACTTAAGAGTATTTGTAATATTTACATGGGACTCTAGGATATTTCTCTCTAACTATTTTTATATATGAACAAATTATGTTTGAATATTTATAAGTGATTATTTGGATATAAACAAAAAGACATCCATGATATACAATGAAAAATAAAATTCTAAATTTGCACTATGGATTACGATTACAATGTATATTGGCTCAATGATTTTCTTCATTTTGAGAAATTAAGGGGTCAAGGTTCAAATCTGCCCTTGGCCCCTTGGCACGTTTTACCCATGTTTGACCAACCACACCCGTGTTGGAGCTCTAGTAGTAACCTCCCACCAGCAAGGTGCCTTTAGGCAACCAGTGACAGGGACACTTGAAAAAAAAAAAAAAAAAAAGAGAGAGAGAGGGATAGGGAAGGACATTTTGGCAATTGATACATAAAATTGTATTACATTGAAGGACTTGGACCTCAGGACCTGCAATGTATTTTCAGCATGTGTTGAACCCTCACAATAAATAAGTTCATTTTGAAGGCCTTGGTGAAATCATCCCTAAAACTTATGGGACTTTAGGGTTATTTGTGCATTTCAAGTGACATTTTGAGAATTAGAATTCATACGTGGAACCTTGCGTGATTTTCCCATTCTTCATTGAGTCAGAGAGAGAAATGATACTCTCAATATAATCTGGAGTCCAAGCGAAAATGTGAATTAGGTGTGAACATTTGACTAATTAATCTAACGTCGATATTGACAATGACCTCTTTAATTATCCGTTTTATTTAGTGATGTTACCATCACAAGTCCATGTCAATTAGGTGTGAGCATACTTTGTATAATTTTTTATTTCAAATAAAAGGATTATCGTCTTGCATGTTTCAACATTTACGTGGCTAGAGAAACGTAAGAACAACGATTACAATTTACCCAAGTATTGTACTGCAGGTTTCAAATTAACCACCAATAAAAAAAGAAAGAAAGGAAAATAAAAGAAATATTGAACAAAGCAGCTTGACTCGATCAAAATATATCCTGTGGATTAGATTCTATTTCCCTTTCGTATATAGATATACTAAAATAAACATTTTTTTTCCTTCGCCTTCTTTAAATACCAAAATAAAACATTAGTTTATTAATTTGAATCCAACGTTGACATTGACAATGTATCTCTTTAATTATGTGTTTTGTTTGAGTGATGTTGCCATCGCAAGCCCTCAATTCGATGTGAGCATACTCCGTCAACATATATCAAGTTTTGCTGTAAATCATTCATTTAAAAGAAAGTAAGGATTATTGTTCTGCATGTTTCAATATGTACGTGGCCAAGACTATTATTTAATTCACAAATATTGTATTGCTTGTTTCAACCCAAAATTTATATTATATATATGGCTAACTTACACAAAACTTCCCTAAACTTTGAACCATTTACAAATAATTCCTTTACCTTTTGAAACTTAATAATAAATCTCATTGAGCTTCTAAATTTATGCAAATAACCTTAGCTATCAATTATATACCACCTTAGACTTTATTTTTATGTGTATTTAAGCCTCTCAAATTTAATTGATATACGGATAACCCCTAAATTTTAAATCATGTATAGGTAATTAATGTATGAAATTAATTATATGAAGTTATTTGTATAAATATAAGGGTTGGAGGGTTCATTATAAAATTTTAAAAGTTAAGGTGGTAATGACAATGTGTACATGGTCCAAAGTTCAAAGGAATAGTGTGTAATTTAGCCTATATATATATATATAACTCCGCCCTCCTTAATTATATGAAGTATTAATTATCATTCATTGGGAGAAAAAAAAAAAGAATTACTATCTCCATCCCAAATTATAAAGTATTTTTAGATAAAATCTCATATACTAATAAACACCATTAAATACACTTAACAATCTTATCTTTTCAAAATAAAAATATAAACTTTCAAAACTGCACATCATATGATACATAAAAAAAAGGCCGAAAATTAATTATAAAGAGAGAAAGGGTAATATTAAAATTGATGTATTTAATAAAATCTTAATCTACTCAAAATGTGTTATATTTTGGAATGGAGAAACTCTTTCAAATGTACTCTATAATTTGAGATGAAAAGAGTATTAATTATCTATTTTTCCTAAGAACTTTTAATCATATATATTAATACAACAACAACAACAACAACAAGCCTTTATCCCACTAGGTGGGGTCGGCTACATGGATTGCAAGACGCCATTGCGCTCTATCATTTATCAAGCTTTTAGGAATATTATTAATTAAGAGATCGCGTTCAATAACTTCCAAGAGTATTCTCTTAGGCCTTCCTCTACCCTTCTTAATCGGACTCAAAGTTATATATTCCACTCTTCTCACTGGTGCCTCCCTTGGTCTTCTTTGTATATGCCCAAACCATCTCAACTGATTTTCTACCATTTTTTCCTCAATAGGTGCTACCCTCACTTTTTCGCGTACGTGCTCATTTCGAATTTCATCTTTTCGTGTATGTCCGCACATCCATCGTAACATTCTCATCTCTGCTACTCCAACTTTATGCTCTTGCTATCCCGTTAGAGCCCAGCATTCACTACTATATAACATTGCCGGTCTGATAGCAGTGCGATAAAACTTTCCTTTAAGTTTATTAGGCACCTTACGGTCGCAAATAAATCCTTTAGCTTTTCTCCAATTAAACCACCCAGCTTGAATTCTATGTGAAATATCTCCACTGATTTCGCCATCATTTTGAATAATGACTCCCAAATATTTAAACTTTTTCACTTGAGGTATAATTTGATCTCCCAATTTCACTTCCAAATTATTGTCGAATAGTCTCTTACCAAATTTACAATATAAATATTCCGTCTTACTCCTACTCAGACGAAAACCTTTCGACTCCAATGTCCTCCTCCATAACTCAAGTTTGCAATTAAGCTCTTCTCTTGTCTCTGCTATAAGAACTATATCATCTGTGAAGAGCATACATTTAGGAATTTCCCCTTGAATATGTTCCGTCAAAACATTTAAGATCACGTTGAACAGATAAGGACTTAGAGATGATCCCTGATGTAGTTCAATCTTTATAGGAAAATCCTTTGTTTGACCACTAGGCATTCTTATACTAGTTTTTACCCCCTCATACATATCTTGTATGGCTTTAATATAAGCAATCCGTACTCCCTTTTTTTTCAACGCTTTCCAAAGCACTTCTCTTAGTATACGGTCATAAGCTTTTTTCAAATCAATAAAAATCATGTGTAAATCTTTATTTTTACAACGATACTTTTTTATTAATCCCCTTAGTAGATAAATCGCCTCTGTAGTTGATCTACCTAGCATAAAACCAAACTGATTCTTAGAAATACTTGTCTCCAATCTCAACCTGTGCTCAATTACTTTCTCCCACAATTTCATTGTGTGGCTCATGAGTTTAATCCCTCTATAGTTAGTACAATTCTGAATATCTCCTTTATTTTTATAAATAGGAATTAATGTACTTCTCCTCCACTCATCAGGCATTTTCTTGGACTGTAAGATCACATTAAATAACTTAGTTAACCATCTCACCCCTTCTTCACCTAAACATTTCCATGCTTCGATAGATATATAATCAGGTCTGTTGGCTCTATCATTTACCATTTTCTTAAGAGCTTCCTTTACCTCCTTATCACGTATTATTTGATAGAATGACAAATTGTGTTCTCCATCACCAGTTACTAAATCCTCCAAGTTATTAGATGAACCCTCTCCATCATTGAAAAGTTTGAAAAAGTAAGTCTCCCATCTATTTTTAATTTCATCATCTGTAACTAAAATTCTTCCCTCTTCATCCTTAATACACCTTACCTGTTCCAGATCCCTTGATTTTCTTTCCCTACTCTTGGCAATCTTATAAATATTTCGTTCTGTTTCCTTCATCTCAAGGCTCTTATAAAATTCTTTAAAAGCTTTAGAACGAGCTTCACCCACAACTCTCTTAGTTTCCTTCTTAGCCATACGGTACTTCTCCCAATTTTCCTCATTGTTACACAAATGTATGGCTTTAAAACAGTTCTTTTTATACTTGATTTTGTCCTGTACACTATTATTCCACCACCAAGACTCCTTATCTCTCAGACCAGAACCTTTTGATTCTCCCAAAATTACTTTTGCAACCTCCCATATTTTTTTAGCCATATCCTCCCACATGATGTTAGCACTTCCCTGAGATTCCCAAATTCCTTTGTCCAAAAGATTTCACTTGAAAATATCTTACTTCTCACCTTTTAATTGCCACCACCTAATCCTTGGTCCTACTACTTGTCGATGCTTTTGGATTTTACTCATAATACACACATCAAGGACTAGGACCCTATGTTGTGTCATTACAGCATCTCCAGGGATCACTTTGCAATTTTTACAAAGTCTTCTATCTGTGTTCCTAACCAAAAGAAAATCAATCTGTAACCTTAAGGCTCCACTTTTGTAAGTGATAAGATGCTCATCTCTCTTCTTGAAATAAGTGTTGGCAATTTTAAAATCATACGCCAATGAAAAATCAAGAAGAGTTTGTCCTTCATTGTTTAGCTCTCCAAAACCAAGACCACCATACTCCCTCATATACTAACCAGCCTCCCTCCCAACATGCCCATTAAATTCTCCTCCAATAAAAATCTTTTCACTCTGTGGTATGTGTCAAATCAACCCCTCCAGATCCTCCCAAAATAATTCCTTAAGACTGGCTTCTATCCCGACTTGTGGTGTATAAGCGCTAACAATATTAACAGTCTCACGTCCAATTATCATTTTCAAGGAAATAATTCTGTCTCCAATTCTGCTAACTTCTACAATATTCTTCTTCCACTCCTTATCCATAATGATGTCTACTCCATTGCCGCTTACTTTTCCTGTATACCAAAGTTTGAAATCTTGAATATCCTTAGCTTCTTCTCCATGCCATTTTGTTTCTTGCAGGCAAAGGATATTGATTTTCCTTTGAATCATAACCCCTACAACCTCTATAGATTTACAATTCAATGTCCCAACATTCCAAGTACCAAATCTAATTTTGCTCTCATGGACTAACCTCTTTAGCCGCACACGTCCAGAATGACGCGATAGCCCTTGCTCATTTAACACTACATCCGGGCGCCAATGCAGCAGCTCTAACTCACTTATCACTATACTCGAGCCATGCAACGCGTTACTTACGAGCAACGACCTAGCATTAACATTATAACGTCTATTGTCCATATTCATGATAGATTCAACAAAGTTTTACATTGGCTGTTGATGGCCTAACACAACCCTCCTCCTTTACCTGGGCTTGGGACCGGCTATAAACATAGGCGGAGTTATATATATATATATATATTAATACAAATCTCATAAAATGATTCTGATTGGTCACATGAAAATCTCTCCACTCTGATTGGTCAGTACACTTTGTTAACATGTTAATTCTTCTCTCTCATTGGTCCATTCCATTTATTATGCATCCCATTATATTGCTTCAGTTGCCATGGGCGACCTCTCCATTTTCAAATTTCGAATGTATAATTCAAAATTCATGGGAGCATTAACTCCAATGGTCCAGCGTTCTCCATTTACACGATAGCAATTAATGTCCACTGATCTTCCCCATGACTCTTCTATTTCCCCATTTTTCCAAACGGAGCTCCACAGATCCTGAGGAAATGTACACTTACAATAAAACTCATTTATAATAGAACGTGTTTCATCATTACTAAATTTCCATACAAATATTTATTATTGGCTTTACTTTCGGCCATTCTCAATTGATTAGGTGTCGGAATTTAAGACGCAAATCGTGAGTCCTTGATGTTATAAATAAAACATTCTTTTGTTTTTTTATTTTCAATTCAAACAAAAAAAAAACCCCATTCAAGGGTGAGAGAATATATTGAAAACCAAAATATCATTAAATCAGTTCCAAAGTGTGTATGATCATTCTTCAGCCCCCTCACAATTGGACCCAATCATCATGATTAGTCAGTCCCCTATGAAAGATGCTTTGTCTTGATTTTTGACCATACAAAATGGTGTATTTTAAAAGGACAAAATTAAAAGCCAGTACTTTATCGTCATTGGGTCCATTCTCCAATCAAATTTTGCTTGTGCTTTATTTTTTTTCAGTGTCAAAATTTGATTGGACCAATGGGCCAAAGGGATATAAGGCACTTGATTTTACTTTTGTGCTTTTAAATCTCTCTTGAGAACATGTATCGCTAGACCAAATCAACCATTCACTTGATTTTTTTTTTTTGGTGCGAGAAGCACCATTCTCTTCAACCAAAAATATATAAACATGGAATACAATCACCAATTAATTCAGTTGTTATATTGCTTAATTATTACAATTACCGATTACTAGAATCGCATCTCCCAAGGCTACCATTTTTTTAAAAATTTTTTTACTAGTTTTTGACCCGTTGAGTGTACGGATATGTTGAATCATAGGATAGATACTCCTTCCGTTTTTATATATAAGAGTGTTCCATTATTATTTTTTAATTTCATTCCAGTTTTGCAGCTGAGAGATCGTTCCTTTCGCATTTCTTTGAAGCCATTCGTATTCTTCCCTATTCCTTGTATCATATCAGTTGTCACCAGGAATCATTATCTTATATTGGCTCACAGTTTCTTTACTACCAGATCGTTCTGTTCACTCTGCTTTCCTTGCAATTCGTATTCATACCCCTTAAATCCAGACGACAGGTTTTTCTTACACATCCTCTTTTTCTTCATCCATTAATTTCATTCTGTGCTCTCTGTTCTGATATTCAAGCAAGTTTCTCATTCTCTCTAACAAAGGTTCTTGATTTTTGGATGGATCCCGATCGTTCTGTTCCTCTCCTGATCATTTTAGATGGCGGTTCAGATTTGGTAGCGCAAAGGGAGCAAGAGAGACAGTGATATATTTATTCTTCTTCTTCGCGTGGCGGAATCCTAGCAAGCAACAAAGCGAGCGAGCCCTCTGGGGCATCGGATCGGAGTACTAATACTTTTGAGAGGTTATATAAAGTAAGTTACTTCCTTTGCCCTGTTAAGGAGTTATTGACGGATTTTATACTAAGATTGTAATAGTTAATTACACTTATCTTGATCCTTCACCCTAATTTTAATTTTTATAATCCTTTATATTAAATTTTAACAGTATTAATCCCTCTTCTTAGTTTTCCCATGTTATAATTTTTTATTGATGAAGGGTAGTTTTGAAAAATTATTGAAAAGGGAGACATATTTAATGAGAATAATTAATTTTAACTAGTTTAATTATATTTTCTTGATTTGTAATCTCAGTCTGTCAGTGCCTGCTCATTAATTAAAAAAAAAAACCTTAATTTGTGTAAAACTTGTTAAACGTTTCTTATAATTTTAAAGAATAATGGAAACATGAAGACATGCATGATATATTTCAGAAACTCTAAGCTATATTATAGCAGTAGTGTGTTATATCGGTAAACATTCGGATCTCTCTTGTTTTTCTCTAATAAAATACGAATTGAGCCATTTAACAGGCATTTTTTTTTAATAACTAGATTAGACATTTGTTCCATGTATAGTTTGTTGGAAAATCATAGAGCTGAATAAACAATTTAGATGATAAAACTAAGCACATGAGTGGGCAAAGCCCCATCATCTTTTCTCAACAATAAACCTGGGCTATCCAAAGTTTATATAGCCTCAAAACAGAATCAAGAAAGCTAGAAGAAATCTGAACGAGTACGATAGGAGCCGAAAACTCCAGGCCGAAAACAAAAGCCCATAAACATTAAGATGGACTATTTATCTGGACTGGACTATTTTTCAACAAAGTTCGAGTTTGATATTATTTATAACTTATGAGTAAAGCTTTACTTAATTTCTATGTTTTATTTATTTTACAATGCCAGTGTTATTATATATGACACCATGCCTTCTGGAAAATGTTGAACCTCGACAGTACAATCGACTCCTATGGAGAATATTGTTTACTTTTCATTCTGGGACCACCCACCCCACGACATTTAATTTTCCAACTCACTTCTGCTTCTCCAGCTGGCTGCTTCTAATATAAATCATTAAATTCTGTCCGCCTTGTCGGCTATGGAAGAAAATAATACTACGAAAACCGAAGTTTAATGAACGAGAAAGCGTGTTCTAATATTTTTTCCCACTTGGTAAAAATAATTAATATTTTAAAAATAAAAAAAGTTTTTAGGCAAGTTGTTGGGTCGAGAATCTCATGAAAAGTTTATTATTTATTTCAAAATAGCAATATAGAAAAGTAAAAAAAAAAATTGGGTAAAAGCATTGGTGTCCGAAGATGGAATCTCAGTGAAGTCAGTCAATTAGGCATATCGTAGAGGCGCTTCTGCGAAGTTACATGCATGGGCAAGTCAATCGGATCTGTATTGAAGTCAATGGGATTTAATTTGCATGATTTGCTTGGAAACATTTATAAATTTGGACGTGATCGATGAAACTACTAGCTATATAGCTACGTATAGCATAAGCATATCCACCCAGAAGAGAGATCAATGGGAGTGTCATCGTATGTGTCCCAATTTCTGATGCTGCTTCTTCTTCTCGCCTCCAATCTTTGCTTTCACTCCCACAATGACACTGCAGGTATGCCTCATCACAGCTTACTATACGTACTCGCTGCTCTGTTTCAACATGTATATTCGGATCCACATATACTTTTTAAACATGAGTTTGAGAAATATTGAATCAACTCACGTTATTTAGTATTTATAATAAATCATAAATATATATGGAGTGGTGAGATTGAGAATTGCTATTATGCAGGGATGACCATGAGAAAACTGGCAGGCGCCCTGCCGAGGGCCCCACCTCCACCGAAACGATCTCCTGTTTGGACTCCTCGCCGACGTCCACGTGTCCCTTCAGTGGCCCCGCCGCCGCCGCCACTATAGAACCTTCAATTTCCAGACCAGAACGCATGTGTACGTGTAAGTATGGGTTATTTAATTTCTTCAAGAGATTATATTATGGCATGAAATAATAATGCCCTAGGGCAGCGAATGTAAGGTGATTAAATTAATGGATAGCCTTACTGTTAAACAGTGTCTGTGCATCACTCATGCAACATGGTATCACAGTCGAAGGTTTTATCCTTTTGTTGTTGCATATTTCATTCGTTATCCATAAGAGATTTTCTTCTTAGAGTATTAGAAAACAAAGCAACATTGCCGCGGACACCACAAAGCACGCATAATTGCTTTCCTTTTAGGGATTCAAGTGTGCCTTGCCAAGGCTCGAAAGCGTGGCGGTGGCAAGCTTTAATTATTCTATTTTACCGCTATAATTTTTTATTAACGAAGATAATGACAGTCGGAGCTCCAGTGCATGATTACGTATATAAATAACTTCCTAACAAAAATTAAAGATGTACATATAATTAAATTTTCATATAATTGAACCTATTTTTAATATGTTCAATCATTTTAATTTAATATCTTTCTTAATCATTGGAGTGAAAGAGATAGCATATCACAACGACGCAATGCAATCGCAATCGCCCAAAACTGTAATTTAGAAAATACATGCACTCTGGAAGAGTTTGATCCCTGAACGCTTCAACCTGACAAAACTGTGTTTCTTTTTACTTTTCAATTACACGTGGGTTTGGCGTATGATACAAAGTTTAAGAAATAATTCATAATAATCAGTATTCATGAATAATATGACTATGTTATAGTATGATATAAAGATCTCTGGGATTAATGAATGAATTTTGTAGACCACACTAACCCACGCCAACAACATTTTTCTCTGCTAAACATTGTTTGACCTGGCTAAATACAGAACACGTTGTTGACTAGGAACAGAAAATGAAACAAGCTTGATGTATAAGAAAGCGCTGTATGCCCACTATTATTCTATAGCTACGCTACGGCAAACATCAGTGTTAATAATGGTCCTTTTTCGTGAAGTCACATGTTTGAAAATATGCACAAGTTCGCAAATCATTAATGATTCAAATCCAAGTCGATATAGGTACATTTGCTTTGAAAAACTTATAAATTTGAGCGCATTGAAGCAAATAGCTAAAGCTAGCTAATACTAGAATTACCATATCCATAAACAAGAAGAATAGAGATCGATGGGTGTGTCTTCTCTATACCGTTTTCTGATGGCTCTTCTAGTTATCATTTCCACTCTTTTCTTGCAGTGCCCCAACGCTAATGCAGGTATGCGTCTGTATTTTTGACAGCCTTATACTAGACCGTCATTGTGTGTATGTAGAGTTCACCAATTTGGAAGACACAAAATTGGTTGTATTCACCTTAATAGATTGTAATATGGCATCATCAGATTAAATATAAATTGTTAGAATATCCAAATATAAGTGGATTTGAGTTGATATATAAAGTCTCACATTGAATAAAAACATAGGCTTTTGAATTAGCCTATGACATCCTTACCCTACAATCTTGCTCTTGAGTACTTACTCCCCATTCTGTTGCATGTGTTTTGACTATTAGAAGATAAAAGAAAGTCCTACATCTAAAAAATTAAAAGACAAATCATAAATGTATAAGTTGAGGAAGTATCTAACTAACTGGCTTAAGCTATTTTAATACTATCGTTAAGCACACTTAATATAAGATTTTTAATATGGTATCATGAGCCATTTTGATCAGGGACAAAAAAAATGAGAAAAAAATAAAAAAAAATGAAAGATGAAAAAGTTAAGAGATTAAAAAAAGAAGGATAGAAGAAAAGAAGAAGTGAATAAAACTGAGGCTTTTGAGACTTAAAAAAAGTACAAGCCCAAACAAGAAGAAGAAGAAAAAAAAAGAAAAGAGAGTAGAAAAAAAGAAAAAAAAAGTAGTAGAGGAAATATTAAATGATAAAAGAAAGTCCCACATTTAAAGATTAAAAGACAAATCATAAATATATAAGTTTAGAAAGTATCTAACCAAATACTTAAACTATTTTAGTGTAGTATATTATCCTTAAGTACACTTAATATAAGATTTCTAATATTGACATGATTTGAAAAACAAAAAAAGAGTTTAAAAAATAATGAGAATTCATGACAGGAGCTATTACATGTGCAGGTATGACGATGAGGAAACTCGCAGGTTCTCTGCCAAGTAGACAACACATGTAAGGAGTTCCAGCTTTTAAATCCCCTCCACCACCACGACGGCCGGGTCCGACCCAATTTCCTCCACCTCCACCGCACTATAGCTAGATATTTTCTAGAATGATCAAGAGAATTAATAAAGGGTGTGTGTGTTTGTTTCTTTTCTTCATGGAGCGAGTGAGTAGCAGAATCTGGATTTCACATGTGCAAGGAGCATATATATACGTAGTTTCTTTATTGTAATATTGAACACCATCATCTGACTGATACACTTTGCAAGTGCCATGGAATTGATGAGCTAGTCAATAAGTCAAATGATGGGGCTAATATCTGTGTGTTTACAGCTAATTGAGATGTCCAGTGATGGCGAGCATTTTAAAGCTTAATATTCGATGAAGGGTTTGGAGGGCCTTGGTTTTCAAATCTAGAAAAATCGAAAATAGACTCATTTCCTGGTTAGCTTTTTTTTTTTTGGCTGAATTTTATGGTTACTTAACTTCAATTCTCAAGCCTTCCAAGCATTCCAATGGCTAGTTCGTATATTTTTTAATAATATATTGTTTGATATATATATATATATTATATCAAAAGAAGAAATTCATTTTAACTTTATTAGTAAAGAAGTGAACACAGAGAAATGTGAGGTGATGAATTCGAGATAAGGATTCAAGTGTGCCTTCCCTAAACTCAAGTCTATGGCCTCATATTCTTTAGCGCTAATTGTGTTCATTTTCTTATCAATTGATTTGAAATGAATTTATAATCTTACATAAAAAATAAAATATATATTATTTAACTACATAGAAAAAATAGGTATTTTTGGTATAATATATTTGTTTTCTATTGCATTTTTCATTATTTACGTGGACCATTAAATTTTTATTTTTAGTATATCCAAATTTATAATGAGCAGGGAAACTAGATTTTATCCGGCGTTGAGATAATTTGCATGTATCAAGCTATCTAATATCTTTCTTCCTAATTATTGCAATTTAATATCTTTATTAATCATTGAAATGAAGGAAATAATACTTTCTCCATTTCAAATTATAAGACATTTTTAAACAAAATCACACATATCAATAAACCTCATTAAGTATACTTAACAACCTTATCTTTCCAAAACAAAAATATAAACTTTTTAAAATATCCATCATTTAATATATTGAAAAGAGAAGTAATAGAAATTAATTACAAGTAGAGAAAGAATAATATTGAAATTGATATATTTAATGAAACTTTAATCTACTCAAAGTATCTTTTATTTTGAGATGGAGAAACTCTTTTAAAAGTGCCCTATATTTTAAGATGGAAGGAGTATATCACAACTACGCAATGCATTGCAATTGCAACCAAAACTGTAATTAATTAGAAGACTAAAATTAACCTTCCCGCACCTTTACACCTACCCAACAATATTTTTTATTTTTCTGCTAGCATTGTTTGACCTGCCTTCATTTTTATAGTAAATACAGAACTCATTATTGACTAGGAACAGAAAATGAAACATGATTGGTGTGTAAGAATCAAAACGCGCGCGTTGTCGCTGACTAATACTGCTATATATGCCCACCATTGATATTCTATATCTAGGTCACGTCAAACATCAACATTACTGGGCCTTTTTCTGTGAAGTTACATGTTTGAAAACAATGCACAAGTTCACAAATGATTATTCTAATACAAGTTGATGTAAGTATCTACTTTGAAAACTTTATAAATTTGAGCGCATCGAAGCAAATAGCTAAAGCTATCTGCTAGCAAGGATTAGCATATCCATAACTAAGAAGAATAGAGATCGATGGGCGTGTCTTCTCTTTACCATTTTCTGATGGCTCTTCTAGTTATCGTTTCCTCTTTTTTCTTGCAGTGCCCCAACGTTAATGCAGGTATGTTTCTGTATTTGTTATACAATCTTATACTTTACATAATACAGTCATTGCGTAGTTCCTCAATTTGGAAGACGCAAAACATTGGTCGTACTCACCTTAATAATAATGATATGGGATCCATATTAAATATGTATTGCCAGGATGTTCAAATGTAAGCAGACTTATACTAAGTTGATGTGTATGAAATCTCCTCTGAGATAAAGTTTGCTTTAATAACTACTATATAATAAAGTGAAATGACTCAATCATAAACTTAAACCTTTACGCCGTTCTTATTTCTGAGCTGTCACTCCCTATTCCTTAACACAGACACACATACATATGCAGGCATGACGATGAGGAAACTGGCTGGATCTTTGCCAAGAACACCACCTCCACCAAAAGGGTCTCTGCGTAAAGCACCTTTCAAACCACATCCAGCACGGCCCCCTCCACCACCAAAGTATAGCTAGACATTTTAGGGAATGATCAACACAATTAATAAAGGATCTATGTATTGTCACACGATCACGTCTCCATTATTCTTTCCTCACATGCAGAGCGAGTAAATTGCAGAAGCTGGTCTTCAATTTTACAGGGAAACTTATGTAACTTCTTTATTGTAATATTCAACACCGTAATCATTCTTCTCTAAATTCTCAAGGGTGGGCCAATACACTTTGTAAACAATAATAAAAAAATAAAATAATATTTTTATAAAAATAATTTAAATTTAAATATAATGAATTCAAAATTTAAAATCTATTAGATTTAAGTGAAATATAAAAACACCCAAATTTTTAAAATTCAAATATATTTAGTTTAGGTCTAGTGGATTTAAAAATATTGTATCAATGAGAATAATTTTTTAGAATTTCCACCTACTCCTCATAAATTTAATGCCCTCAATTGTATGTGCCTCGGCCACCGCGAGGGCTGTGGAATTTATATGGTCAACACTATAATTGTAACTGATCCTACTCTGCCAGCTGGTTTCATCTGGAATATTTTGCAATTGTGCACGATTAAATCTTGGGAGAATCACACCTAATGAAGAAAGAAATTAGATCCCTTCAAAAATTGTAATGAGAATGAAGGACTGAAACAAGAAATGAATAAAACGGATTTGAAATGACCGATTACAGTTCTTTAATTAATCTCGATACAACTGGAATTTAATTTTTCTCCTCGGACAACCTACGTACCGAAATCCATGTTAGTAAACATTAGTATTGGGTACCAAACGACTTTTTCAAAAAGTTTAAAAGTTAAAAAAAAAAAAGCACTCTACTCCTCATAAATACTTATTGGCGTTATTGTAATTAAGCATTTTCTTTAGTACTGATATCTTCTCACAATTAATTCAAAGATCCCTCTTTAGCTTTTTTATTTTTTAAAAT
The DNA here is from genome assembly GCF_029017545.1 of Prosopis cineraria. Classification (NCBI taxonomy): domain Eukaryota; kingdom Viridiplantae; phylum Streptophyta; class Magnoliopsida; order Fabales; family Fabaceae; genus Prosopis; species Prosopis cineraria. The sequence goes on from NW_026555363.1 coordinate 23,122, forward strand.
TATTGTAAAATATTGTTTGTGAGGTTCAAATATTAGGGCGGTCTAATTTTTCATTTGAATCTCGTGTTTTACGTGTGACAACGACGTTGGCTCTCTCAATTGTTATTGGCCAAATTATGTATACTGAATAAATTAGTGTGATAATGAGTATATAAATTGGAGGTGTATGATGATTGATGAGGAAGGGAAAACAAATAGGAAGAAAGAGAAGAATTAAGAGAGAAGAATATTATTCATCTCCATTCTTATCGCTGTCCCGTTCACTGAAGCTTCTTCAGGTTTGTGCAGAATCCGAACCTACCTTATTGTTTCGGTCTCATTTTGACAATCTCTGTCATTTCATACCCTCAACAGAATAAGCGAGTGTTTTATTTTTAATTTGTTAAAAATTAGTTTGATGAAAGTTCATTTAATAAAAATCAATTTAATAAAATTCAATTGTTATAACAAAATTTATGTTTGGATATATTTTTTCAAAAGTCAATTTGACAAACTAAAAGATGTTTGAATTATATATAATGAAATGTACAATTATAAAAAAAGATATTAATTTTTATTGTTTATAATTTTTTTATACAAATACTTCATATTAGATTAAAATGTCTTATAAAAAAATTAAGATTATAAGTTGTATTTAATGAACTTTGTTTATATATGTGTAATTTAGCAAAAAAGAATGTTTTGTAAATTTAGATGGAGAGAGTATTAATTAACATATTCCCTTAGATGTTGGCTAAGGGAATATGTTAATTAAGTAATTATAAATTATAAATGAGTAATATATATAGATAACGCAATAATTGTTAATAACTTATTTAATTAATTTTAATAAAAATGTATCATTGAACTAAGAGAAATTAATGTAAAAAGAAATAAAGGATGAAAATGCAGGAAAAATATCACTGAACCAGGAGAAAAAGAAAGGAAAATATAAAAATAATTTGATATAAAAGTAAAGTAATGGAATGGAAGCAAAATAATTTGATACAAAAAAAAAATCATCTACTATGGGAATGGAAGCACAGTAAAAGAAAACTACGGCAAGATAATTGTTGCTCGTTAGTGCCGTGTAATTGAACAAAACAAATCATCAAATCACATGCAAATGAGTTACTTTTTTGACATGTCTCGGAGCAATTTGACGGAAGGAAATGTGAATGTACTTTTGAAAAATTTCACTGGGTTAGGTTGGCAAATTTACATTCCGTTTGCTTTTGAATGTGCTTTTAGAAAGTCATTTTAAATAGTTTTAAAGTAGCCAAACAACATTTAACTTTTTAAATATAGGAATATGCTTTCAAAAAGTTAAATATAGTGAATCCAAACGGACGAAACTGGGAATTCAATTAAATGAATGTGTGAGCTGATGATGTTTTGTTTAATTTGCAGATATGATGAAGATGAGGAAACTGGGTAGTTTGCCAAGCTCACCTACTGTGCCCCGCGGTTCCCCTCCCACCGCTCTGGATCATGGTCACTAGTCATTCATAGTGGAAGGACTCTTAAACTTAATTCTTGATATTTTAAATTAAGATGTAATCTGAATTCTACCATGTATTTGAGTTCTGAGATTTTTTTTTTTCTCGGGCACTGGTACATTGCAAAATTTTTAAGTTTAGAGATGTTATTATCATGCGTTCTCATTTTTTCATAAATTAATTAAGGATTGTAAGCAAAGAACACTAGTTTGCGATTGTTGAATGTCAAATGATTCTTCCAGGATAGAATTTGCACTCCTAATGACTATTGAGTCTACCAATTCTATTTGAAAATTTCAGCCCATTTATCAAACCAAGCCAACCTAACAAGGACCGAGGGCAATTCCGTTATCTGCTATGCATGGGCTTGGTCCAATGCAACCAGATTCATTAAAAAAAAAGGGCGGTCCTTTATTAAGAATATTTTGTAATTTAAATAAAAAATCTTTGAATGAAGTTTTGAAATTATAAATAATTAAAGGGATCGGGACTCTAAGTATGATTGTAGTGTTCAAACCGCAAAAGACAAGACACAAAACTACTATAGTAAACAATATTGGGTCTCTAATGAATTTTTTAAAAGAAAAATAATGAGAATTAGCCTATTTTTCATTAACACATGCATGTGCTGTTGTTGACAATAGTAATCCTATTAAATGTTAAGAATTATAAAATGTTAAGTAAAGAAGATCATGATTTCTGATGGCCCAGAATGTAATATCTGAAATGATTAATTACCAAATATTAATGGAAAATAGTTTTCTTTACGGATCATAAAGTGAATTATAGCGGCCCTTAGCTTTAAGCGGAGACAAATGTCAATATCCAACAGCGAAAGGTTGGTAATTAATTTTGCAATAACTTTATAAAAAGGAAGGCAAACTATAGAGTGAATGTAAATTAAAGTCAAAGTGAAAACGCGGCGTGAGCATTTGAATCCTCAATCATGTGTTCTATGTGAGTGATGTTTCCATCGCGAGTCCACGTGGATGCGGTGTGAGCTTAATCCATCAACATATCAAAGTTTTGCTGCAATCATGATTTTCAAGGATTAATTACTGAAGTCTTTCTTTGCATACTCGGTTTCATATTTAGGGCGATCTTTGAAACTTTGAACCCTGTGTTTGACGCGTGGTGACCAAATTGTTTTAACACAACGACTAAACTATAAAAATGCTTGAATGAATTGGTGCGGCGATGAGGATTGAAGAGAGAAGGAGATGGAGATGAACACGGGCATGTCTTTTGTTTTGCGTTGTGTGATGTTATTATTCATTGTCTTCGCTTCTGCCTCCATTCCATTCACGACCCAAGCTGCTTCAGGTTTGCTTTTTGTTTTCTCTCTCACATCACAACAGATTACTATACATGTACGTTGTGTCATATTTGGGATTTTCAAAGGAATAAATTAAAGAAACTGGAATTTTCAATTAAATGAATGTGTGTGGTGATGTTTTTAATTTGCAAGATATGAAGATGAGGAAGCTGGGTAAGTTGGCGAGCTCCCCTCCTGCGCCCCGCGGTTCCCATCCTGCCTCTCCGGGCCACGGCGACTAATCGATTATATATTTATTTCTTTACATGAACTGAAATAAATCTGCCGTTACGTTATCACACAAGTCATTCCTTTATTTTTATTTTCCTCTTTTTTTTTTTTTTGAGTTCTGCTTGCGTAAGTACTAGTTGTAATCGCCTCTGGTTTTCTGAATTAATTTTATCGAACACATACAACTCGAATTAGATGAATGAGTAGGCGTGCGGAGATGGAGTTTATGAGACATGCAAAAACATTTCTACCGATTGTACATGAAATTTAAAACGCATTTAAACGGACCCAACCTGGGGAGGACCCACCAATTCCATTACCTGTACATGAACATGACGCGACGGGTCTTCCCCAACCAAGTTTAGCATCTTTATGAAGGATGGTTTTGTAATTTTAATGAAGAACAAATATTTATATAAGACCATCCTAGAATGATGATCACGTTCGTCTAAAAACAGTTATTTTTCTAATTAAATGATGGATGCAAGGTTTTGTGCCTTATCAATTTTTTTTTTTCATAAGTATAATGAATAAGCTTCCTTGATATGAGAGAAGAATAATTTTTTTATATATCATCCAAGTTGCTTTTAAATTAAATTTAAAATTTTTAATTTTATCTAAAATCTAAATAAAAAATTTTAATATTATAATTTAAATAAAATTTTTTATATCATGCAAACGAAGAATTTAAAATTTATAAATTTTAAATATAAAATTTTAAATTTAAATTCTCAATCTAAATCCACCCATTCAAATACAAGCATAAAAAATTGTAAGACTTTACGACAGAAATTCTTGAGGGTAAATATCATGTCTTTCTCATTTTGTCCCTAAATCCTTTATTATTATAATTAATAAGTGAGAAAAAGCATTTAGTCATATTATATTTCTCGCATCCACATTAATTAATATATGGAAATTTAAAAAATAATTTTGAAAAGTACCAAATATTCTACATTTTGAACTAAGTTTAGATGGGGAAAAATGTCTTACAATCTGGATTAAAAAAAATTACATCTGACAAGATTCAGATTGAGGTAATAGTGGGACATGAAATCCTCTGGGTAAGAGAGGAAGATCTGTTACAAAAATTGGAAGTCAATGATCTCTCTAATAATACAAAAATTGGTTCCTACGTATTGGCTGTTGCATTTGCAGTTTGCGATATATGTACGAAAATGTTCCACGGATCACAGAATCTATTTTTTTTTTCAATATATACCAAAATCAACATTTCCTTTTTTTTTCCTTCTTAAAATAGCAAAATAAAGCATTATTTCACATCTGGATCCAACATTGATATTGAAAATGTCTCTAATTATGTGTTTTATTTTATAGTATGCTTGTTATGAGAAAAAAGTAGGGCAGAAAAAATAAGGAAAAAACTACATTTTCCCTCACTTGGCTAAGAAAATAAAAATGGAAGGGAGAGAAAATTACAAGGAAATAACATGTGGGACTCGTATGTTTTTGTCTTCAATTTTCTCTCCAAATATGAAGAGGTTTTGGCAAAAAAAGAAAAAAAAATCTATTTTCAAATTTATCCAGGAATATTTTTCATTTCCTGCTGCCTACCTCCCTCAATTTTCATTCTTATACTTGGTTGTAGTTTAATATTTTAAGATTATTGTGTATCTAAAAATTTTATAAATAAAATTTAAGATTAAATAAAATAATTTGCAATAATTATATTTTTATTTAATTATTTTTTGTCCAAAAAATATTTTTATTCCATTGGTAACATATAATGTTAAAATTTTAAGTTTTGTTATATCTAAATATTTACAAATAATAAAGTTATTATTGTTCATATAAAATTAACAAATGTTCTCACGTCCTTATTTTCTCTTATCACATCCTCCCATTTTTCCCTCCTTGCATTTTTTTTTCCTCCCTATTTTCTCTTATTAGCTAAGCAATAATATTGCCACCACAAGCCCATTGTAATTTGGTGTGAGCATCCTCCGTCAACATATATATCAAGTTTTGCTGCAAATCATTTTTCATTCAAAGAAATAAAGGATTGTTGTTCTGCATGTTTCAATATGTACAATTTGGAATTCATCTCCTAGCAAGAACGACCTAGGTTCATACTTGATGCATTAAGCTACAAATATTTTTCGAATAACCTAGTTTTTGTTGCCCTTCGACAAGGCTCATCATCTCTAAAACAAATTATTAAGTTATGGACCAATTCAACTCCCTGAATAGTGGACTAAATGAATCCATTTGAGTCGACTTCATCCTATCTTAACAACTTCAAAAATGTATGTTAGTTGTTTTTCAATCTGATCTTTCTTTGTGAGTCCTAATTAAGAACTAAAATCACAATTAACAATATAATAAAACATAGTAGTTTTGCATTGAATTCAAACAAAAAACCTTATAGAAAAGGAAATAAAGGGGAAAAAAGCATAAAGGGTGGAGTCCATAATTTTGACTGTCTATATATATATATATATATATAGTTATTTACTTATTAAATTAATTATAAATGTCATCGGGTCCGCAAAATTAAATGTTTGAAGATACGTGCGTTGACAATTGATTGATTGAAATATCAAGTTTATTTTTGTTTAAACTATCTGTAGATTAGAACCCTGCACACACACAGATATTGGCTAATATCCGGCAGCTAGCATTCGCAGGTTCAAGAAGATCATATAGATCGATGGGCGTGTCATCTCTTTACCATTTTTTGACGTTTCTTCTTATTAGCTCCACTCTTTTATTGCAGTGCCCCCATGCAGGTGCAGCCGTACAGGTATGTATCTTTATATATTTATTCCATATATATATATATAGACTTCAAGTATTGCACGTGTGTATGCGCGTATAATGAATAAATATTTATATATTGTTTATTATAATAATATATAAATGTATATAAATAGTAAGTATAAGCGATGATGTGGATGATTTTGATTTATTTTTAGAATTAAAGGTATTAAGAGAAATGATAATATAATAAATATTAAACCTATTGGTAATTGGTTAGTTGATGATTAATTTTGTCTGATCAAAAGGTGCAGGGGAGTTGTCTTGAAATAAGACTAATTAAGTAAGATCTTGTTTGGTTCCAAAATGACGTAAATAATGAAACAGGGAATACAACAAAGAACAAGTAATTTTTAACAAGAAATGGCTTTTATTTCCATGAAAATAGATGACAAGAAATATAAAATAAAAAAGAACATAAGATTCAACGGCTTCGGAAATGACTGTGGCATTCTATAAATTTATTCATCTAATTCCACCAAAAATGAGAGCTCTATGAAGCATTAAAGGCAAGTTATTTTTGTTTTTGGACCACTTTTATTATACAAACATTTTTTTGGCTACCAACACGTATTCTCTCATCTGTGACAATTATGCTCGGGTTACAGTCATAAATTAAATGTGGATACATTTCTCAATAAAAATTTAAACATTAGTATATTATGTTAAGAGGGATCTATTGGTACTTTTCACTAAACCCAACTTCTATTGGTTATTAGACAATACAAATTAAATAAGTATTAGACATTAGCAACATATATTTTGCATATTTTGATATTAATTATAATTCATATTAATATTTATTACATGTCCAGATTAGATTTTGGGGTTAATTTATGTCTTCTCATCTTTGGATTTTTCGGTATGCGCGTTTCTTACACGGTTTGGGGCCTGTTTGGATACCTTTTTAGAATCAATTCTAGGTTTAAAACTATGGTTTTGAAAAATTTTATCCAAACACCTCAATTTTTTCAAACTTCATTTGGAATAAGTTAAAATTTGTTTCATTTTAAAAAATTAATATCATAATCAATTTTTGAAATTTTATCCAAACACCATCACATTCTAATAATCAATTTTTTTCTTAATTAATTTTTTCCAATTAAAATCCAAACATACCCTTGATGTTTGGTGGGATGTCGTACGTATGGAGCCACAGGCATCCGCTCCATCCCCCCCTTTTTTTTCCTTTGCTTTTCTTTTCTTTTCTTTCTTTCTTTTTATTATAAGAAAAATTATTATATATTTTAGTTTTATAAATAAAATTACAAATTTTAAAAAGTATGTATTATATTTTTTTTTCAAAATTGTCCCTAGCTCGTAGCATTAAATTAGATAAAAATAAATATTAATTACAGAGTATTTTAGTCCAAACATTTCAATTTCAAATCTAATTATCAGGATTAATCAACTTTCTTGAATTATACTCCCTTTCATCCCTATTATAAGGTGGTTTCAACTACTTTATTGGGTATGTTAAAGTTAGAATTTTTTTCATTTTAAGACATATTTAATGAGTTAATTATCATTTATTGGTTTCAACTACTTTGTTGGGTATTTGAAACCAATAAATGATAATTAACTCATTAAATATGTCTAAAAATGAAAAAAATATAACTTTAACCCTATTAAAATTTGGACAAGAGAGAGATACATAGTCTACAATGAGCTATAAAATTAAATTTATAATTGGGTAAAATTAAAAAATGATAATAAATAACTTTTCATATTTCTTATATTAAGAATAAAAGCGATCATTCTTGAAGATGCCCAATAATAAGAACCAGATGGTGTGTATATGGGTTATTTAAAATATTTTGATACATGAGTTAGTTAAAATTTGCTCTTATATTTAAAAATAGAGAAGTGTAAGGTTCACCAATTGGGTAGAATGAATTTGGAGCTTTTGCAAATATAGTCTATATTATAAGATCAAACTAAACAAACAAATCACCATTTATTATATTTAATATTATAACCAATTTATTATATTTGTCAATAATTGATATACAGTTGTATATCAATACTAAACCCCTTATAAATTTTCAATGATAAACTCCTTGTATATCAATAATAAATTTTTTATATATTAATATAAATCAGCCATACTTTTAAATTTTTAAAAATTTAGTCCATCCTTTTGGACATAAGTTTTTTTTTTGCCAGTGAACAAATTTATCCAATAAAATTTGTGCGCACAAATTTTAAAGAAAATTATCTTAGAGTTCGAATTACAAGGACTAATTTGAAGATTGAATCAGTCTTAATTAACACTAAAATTAAAAAAATTGAAATAAATAAATTCCTTTTCTTAATAGCAATATGCTTGAAGGAACTATAGGATAATTAACCAATTCAGAAAATCTCAATAGTACTCTCTTTTCATATTTATTTTCACCCTCAATTTCAAGCATCCATTATATTTATTCATTTATTTGATTTAATTGTATATGATTACTAGTTTTTGCATTAAACTAAATATAATATTCTTTTAATTACCACCTTAAATTATCATGATCTTGTTTTTGAAAGCATTTAAATGGTGATAATAAAATATAATCATTAAATAAAATTAAATAAATAATTAAATAGACAAATAAAATTGAGTATATATGGAGAGATGTATTAAGAAAGTTAACGAACAGAATTCAAATCTGATTATTAACAAATTAATGCACCTTTTTGCTTAAATACAAAATTTAAATATCCTTAATTTTTCATTGACTCGGAGAAGAGAGAGAAATGATACTATCAATCTGGAGTCCAAATTCAAGCGAAATGTGGTGTGAGCATTTGAATAATCCAACATTGAGAAGGACAATGGCCTCTTTAATTATATGTTTTATTTAGTGATGTTGCCATCACAAGTCCAGGTCAATTAGGATTTAGGTGTGAGCATACTTGGTCAACATATCAAGTTTTGCCATAAATAATTTTTTATTTCAAAGAAAGGATTATTGTAATGCATGTTTCAACTGGCCAGGGAAACGTAAGAAGAACGATTAAAATTTACCCAAATATCGTTCTGCATGTTTCCAACCCTCCAAACAAGAAAAGAAAAAGAAAAAAAATTGAGGAAAAGAAAAGAAATATTGAACAAAGCGGCTTGACTCGATCAAAATCTATCCAGTGGATCAGATTAATTCTATTTTCATTTCATATATATATATACTAAAACAAACATTTATTTTTTTTATTTCTTTTCTCCCCTTCTTTTTAAATACCAAAACAAACCATTAGATAAAAGAAAAATGGCCCAAAAATACCTTATTAGGAATTTATTTGTCAATAACAACTTCCTAGTTCTACCCTTGTATACAAGTGTCCAAGTCCTTTTAAAGTAACTTAAGCTTAGAGTCGAGAATAAGAGTCGGGCCTGGAGGGCCGGGCTTAAATGCCCTATTTAAATAAAGATTCAGACTTTAAAAATAATTTTTTTAAAGTAATTGAACTTGAGAGCTTGGCCTTAATAAGCCCTGTAAAAAAAGCTCGGGTTTAGGCGGTCCTTCAAACCCTGTTATATTATTATTATTATTATTTTCTTTGGTGGAAGTATGGAACACGTATTTGAAGCTAATAACCTACTCACCTGATCCTACACTCATTATATTATTATTAATTTTAATTTATTATAAAATTAATTTAATATAATTTAATAAATATTAGTGTATAATATAAAATTTATGATATTTTTTATTTTTTATAATTATTATTTTTTTGTATTTATTAAAAATGAACTGTTTTTTAACTAAGATTTAAATTTTATTACTAAACTTCTAAATGTGTATTGTTTAACTTCTAAAAAATTATAAGGATTTTATTTTTTTTAAATTTTAAAATATTTTAATTAATGTATAATGTTTAATTTTATTTTAATTTTTTTATTTTAAAAAAAGGGCTTACGGGCCAAGCTTGAAAAATGAGATTCAAAATGAAAAACCAAACTTTAGGACTTGAGCCATTAAAGATTGGGCCTGCCCGTGTTCTCAACTTCACTTAAGTTATTTCGGTATATTAAGGTTTGTTGCTTGTATCAAATAGCTTCCTGTGGAAGTTCTCATACAGCACAGTTGTATAGTTGCGTTTAATTCTCTAATCACTCTATGCGGGACTATTGCATGCATCCAATAGTTCTTTCGTTTTAAATTATTTTTAGAATTACTTTTGTTCTAGAATAATGTCATGTAGAATTTTAATGAAGATTCAATTATTTTACTTTACCATTGTATTTTTTCATTATTGAAAAGAATGACAGTTGGAGAGCCGATCAAGTCCATGGTTGGAAATTCAGCAGACCATGGTGCTGCTCTTATTTCCGGCTACCACTCCCTCTTCCTTTAATACACACACACGCACATATATATGACGATGAGGAAACTGGCTGGATCATTGCCAAGCAAACCACCTCCACCGGAAGGGTCTGTGCATAGAACACCAGTTTTCAAATTAAATCCACCACCACCACCACCACCAGTGCAGTATAGCTAGGCATTTTTTGGGATGATCAACTCAATTAATAAAGGATCTATGCATTCTCACATGATCACATCTCTGGTTTTTTTCCCCCCTTACATGCATCGAGTAAATTGCAGAGGCTTGGTTTCATTTGTACAAGGAAGCGTGCGTAATTTCTTTATTATAATATTCAACACCGTGATCTTTTTCTCTAAATTCTCAAAGAGTGGACTAATACAGCATGGGAGAGCAGTAGTGAATGCAGCAACCTGAGTTAATGAGGCATAAATTATGTAAAATGTAAAAATAAAAAATAATTTAATATATATAATAAATATTTATTTTTGTGAAACAATAATAGAAAAGAAAAATTAAAATGATACTTTTATAAAAATATTCTAAATTTAAGTATAGTGGATTCAAAATTTAAACTCTATTAGATTTAAGTGAAATATAAAAAGAACCAATTTTTTAAAACTCAAATATATTCTAGTTCAGGTCTAGTGGATTAAAAATTATTGGGACAATGAGAACAAGTTTTTAGGATTTCCACCTACTCCTTGTAAATTTTTCAACTTGAGGGAGGACACCCTCAATTGTATTTGCCTCCACCACTGGTGATGGCTGTGGAATGTATATATGTCAACAATGTTAATTGTAACTGATCCTACTCTACCAGCTAGTTTCCTCTGTGAAATTTAAACAAAAAAATATTTTGAAATTATGCAAAATTAAATCTTGGGAGAATCACACGTAATGAAGGAACAAATTAAAACACAAGAATATTTAGTTTAAAATCCCTTCAAAAATTGTAATTAGAATGAAGGACTGAAACAAGAAATAAATAAATCAAATTCGAAATAACCCATCACAGATCTTTAATTAATCTCGATACAACTGGAATTTAATTTTTCTCTTGGGACAACCATCACCCACTATTAATCAGATTTCACGAAAACCACGAAAAGCATGAGAATTACCAGTGGCCATTCAAGTTCATAGCCTCATGGGTACTGCATGAAAATTTTGATGATTTTGTTAAGACCAAGTGGCAGGAGAAAGAGACATGGAACGAACAAATTGAGTACTTCATTGTGGAGTGCAAACGTTGGAATGGAGACATCTTCGGCCATACTGAGAAGAGGAAGAAGGAGTTGATTCGTAGACTGGAGGGGATTACTCGAGCACTGGACAATGGTGGAAATAAGACTTACTCAGAGAAACTACAAGAGACTCTTTGGATAGAACTTGAGAAAGTCATGTTACAAGATAGCATAATTTGGGCGCAAAAAGCTCAAAGTAACTGGGCGTTATTTGGTGACATGAATTCTCGATACTTCCATGCAGTGGCAAATAGTAGAAAAAAAGGCGATTAGAGTGGGAGCCCTTTGCAATGATGAAGGTATAACACACCAAATTTTTTTCTATTTTTTAAATAATTTAACTCAACCATATTTGGGTTACAGCCACCAAACACATTTTATATCAATAAATTCAATATAAAAATATTTTATAATTGGCTTAAACTTGCACAATACAACATTTCAGATAAATTTTTACCTCCCACATGCCATTAGACTAAATCACATTTGTCCATCTTTATACTCCCAATAAATAAACTAAATCACATTTGTCCATCCTTATACTCCCAACAAGTAAAATAAATAATTTAGTCAATTTTCAAAACTAGTCAGTTATTTGGCCTCATAATCATGTCATTTTAACAAATCCAAAGTAAATCAAATATTAAAATTACAGTCATCCAAAGTGTACCAAAAATATAAATAGTTTGAAAGGCATAATTACATTTATATATTCATATAATTATCAATAAACAAAAAGCCCTAATATTGACAATATAACACATTATAAATCATAAATTAAATACCTAAAAGAGACAGTAGATCTATGCCATTAAGCCTCTGGGACTCCTCCACGTGTCACTCGTGGTTCTTCTCCTGAAAATTGTTAACCACATAATGAAACTCAAAAGTCTCAGTAACCAAAGCCAATTTATGATAGTGTATACAAGCAGTTAAGTGTGTGCTTACTAAGTGAGAATTAAAAATAATATAATTCCAACAAAATATAAGAAATATTATAATACACACAAATAACTATCCTTATATCCCTCCATTAACCTCGAGCCGTAGCCCTCACTCAGTGCTAAATTACCCGGCCAAAGATAGATTAGCCCGAGCCCTTACAAACCACCTATTGAGCTCCAATAGGGGCGTACCACGTGACATATAAATACAACAACAATAGCAAGTCTCCCAATATCTCCCACAATAATCAAATAAATTCATAATAATATTGCACAATTATACAATATTACAAAATTCATAATTTTCTCAATAATCACCCAATTAACATGAAGTAACACTAATCACAAATTAAAAGTATGGTTACCTCGTGGCTTTTTCAATAAATTATTCCTTACAATTTCTCTCTCCCACCACAATCTTCACCAATAATATAATCTACAAATAACATATTATTTATAAATATTAGTTTCAATTTTTTGAAACTAATAAAATAATTATAATAATAGAATTAAAAATATAATATAATTACTAATCTCAATCTTAATACAAATCTAGAGTCAATACTATTAAGTAAAATTTTTAACTCCTCTTTTACTTATCAATAAATATTAATAATCTAAAAATCAACTTCTAAACTAATTTCTATTACCAAAATTTTCTTTTTATTTCATAAATTCGTACCTAAAATACCCAAAAATTAAAAATTGAGTCTCTAGCTTAGAATCATAATCCTATAGCCATAATAATTCATTTTTCATCCCAAATAATCATCTAAACCTCAATAAATCAACATATATTTTTAGATCTAGCTTAGAATTTGATCCATAAGCCACAAATTCAAAGATCATCAATAAATTTATACTCTAGAACATTTATTATACTACTAACAACCTCAAAAACCATATTTATTCAACATAAATTCATCCATCTTCCAGATCTTAAATTTTCTACCACCACAAAATCAGAAACAAAAGAGAAAGGATGACTAAGAAAAATTTTTAGAACACTTACTTAGTCTTGAAAAGCTTAAAATCACATCCTAAATATCCTATTAAAAACTCTTACCTTAAAAACTCAGATCTCCCGCACCGGCGACTCACGGTCACTCTGCCTTAGCTCGCGCACGAAGGAAAAAATGAAGAAACAAAGAAGTGAAGAAAGAAGGAAGGAGGTGGGTTTTTATAAAAAAAATCTGTGGGTCCCACATTTTTTTTATTATTTCTTCTTTCCTCTCTCTCCCCTTTTTTTATTATTATAAACATAATCATTGCACTGAAAGCCGCTCTCGTTTTCTTCTTTCTTTTTTTTTTATTCATACCCTTTCTCTTTTTTTATAATAATAATAATAATTTAATAATATTTTTTAATTAATTAATTAATAATTTTTTTAAAAAAATTATAATTTAGAATTATATCCTAAGTTAGATTTAATAATCATTTTTTATTAATTTGCTTACCTCTAAATATTTTTCAAAATTTCTATTAACCCAAATTAACTATTAAAATTTAAATTGGGATGTTACAGAAGGCACCTGGATATACAAAGAGAATACCTTAATGCAAATGACTGTTGATTATTTCTCGACATTATTTACAAGAGAGCTGAACACTCATATGGAGGTTGACTGCGACTTCACATATCCTATGCTTGATGAAAGTATGCTGGCTGATTTTGGAAGGGACGTTCAAGATTCTGAAATTCACGAAGCCATCACTTCCATGGGTGCAATGAAGGCTCCAAGGCTGGATGGGTTCAAGGCCCTATTCTATCAAAGTCAATAGAATGTGGTAGGTCCATCTATCTGCAAACTTATTATTTGTTTAAATTTCCTTCGGCTATTAAGGAAATTAATAGTATTAATCCCTAAGAAAGATCCTCCAGAAATAGTTTGTGATCTTTGAACTATCAATCTTTATAATGTAGTGTATAAGGTGATCACTAAGATTATTTTGGGTCGCATGAAGACTTTCCTACTTGATATTATTTCTTCCTATCAATGTAGCTTTGTTCTTGGTAAACACAGTTCAAATAACATTATTATGGCTCAGGAAGTCATTCACTCAATGAGAATGATGGCGGGAAAGAGAAGCTTTATGGCAATTAAGATCGAGCTCAAAAAAGCATATGATAGATTAAGCTGGAAGTTCTTGTTGAATTTCCTTAAGGATCTTAAATTCCCTCAAAATATGATTGATATTATTATGATCTGTGTTTCCTCTACTTCTATGCAATTACTTGGTGATGGTAAGAAGACAGATACTTTTAAGCACTTTAGGGGGTCCAACAAGGAGTTCCTATATCACCATACCTCTTCATTATTTGCATCAAGCAGCTTGCTCATATTATTCAACAAAAGATGAAAGATGATGAATGGAAGCCTATTGAATTAGGTAAGAATGGTCCCCTAATATCTCATTTATTTTTTGCTGATGATATTATGTTGTTCACTGAAGCATCTATGGCACAAGCTACAGTGATCATAGATTGCTTAATTTCATTTTGTACTAGCTCAGGTATGAAGGTCAATGCAAGCACGACAAGAGTATACTTCTTAAATAATGTTCATAACTCCCATAGAAAGGAATTAAGCTCTGCATTAGGCTTCTCAAGAATAGATGATTTAGGACAATATCTTAGAGTTTCCCTCCATCATAAAAGGATTAATAAAGAATCTTTTGATGAAATAGTAGATAAAGTTAAATCCGTCTCTCTACCTGGAAGGCATCGGCTTTATCTATGGCAGGTAGAGTAACGTTGACGATTATTGTTGCATCAGCCATCCCAGGATATATCATGCAATCCTGCCTTTTGCCTATAATTTCTTGCGAGTCTCTTGATCATCTTAATCATAATTTCATCTGGGGGGATATGAATGGGACAAACAAAAGTCACTTAGTTTCATGGGATCAAGCCTGAGAACATAAGAGGCATGGAGGCCTTAGACTAAAAAATACTAGAACCCAAAATAAGACTTATATGATAAAGCTTGGGTGGAATCTAATCAACAAATGAAATGATGTCTGGGTTTGAGTCATTAGAGCAAAATATAAGTATGGGGCTAATATTATTCCTAAGGTGAAATATGACAAACCTGGATCCAATGTTTGGTCGGGTATAAAAGACTTATGAAAGAAGGTGCTCAAAGGTCTAGACAGAACTAATAAAGACAATTTATGATGGAAGTAGGAAAAGCAGGGAACCTTCACTATTCGATAACCTTATAATGCTTTACAACCTCTAATGATGAATAGAAAAATTTTTTAGGACAAAATGTGGAAAATCAAAGTTCCACAAAGATGTAAAATTTTTTTGGGACAAAATGTGAAAAATTAAAGTTCCACAAAGGTGGTCTAGTACCTTCAACGGGAGAAGAAAACTGTATTGCAACATGTGATTGAATAGGCTCCTACTAAACAAGAAGCTAAGGTACAGAATTCAAAGGGATCCAAGGCACAGTTAGTATAGCAAGATTGACATGTGAAGAAACGTGTTAAATATAGGTTTTGTGCCTAGCTTCAGCATCAATTAACATAGTAGTAACTATACTTATATCATATTGTCCTCTAGCAACATTAATGATAGTTATGACATGATCATATTCAGAACTAAGGCTATTTAACATGTGAGAGATTTGTGAAGAAATGGAGGTGCGATGACTTAAGACAGCTAAATTATCACATATGGATTTAATATTGACTAAATGCTCTTTCATGATTAAATCTCCTTTTCACTGCATTGAAAGCAAATTCTGATAATGAAGGACTTTTGACTCAGACTTTATAGAATACAAATCATACAAATGACTTCAAATATGAAATACAATGTCAAATACCACAATATTTGAAAGGATGGACTTACTAACAGTAGAAAGTAGCCATGAAGCCAAGGCTATATCATTCTGTTTATATGTTATAAATGTCGAATTTGCTGCCACCTAACCATTATCATCTTGAATTATTGGGGTTGGAATTGGTTCTATACCTTCAAATATATAGAATGCAACTTATGATGTTTGACTATAAAAGCAACCTACTGCTTTGACAAAAGAAAATTATTGTCATCAAGAATGACATTAATTCGCTTGTTGGAAAATGACTTTAAAGTTAAAGCAATAACAAGAGTTGGAACTTGAGCCATAGTCACAATAAAACAACAAAGAGATAAAGACAAAGTACTGGAAAGAAGAGAGAACAAGAAGAAGATGAACCGATCTCATATAATGACGTAAGAGAAGAAAAAAAGAAGAAAGAGAACAAAAAAGAAAAAGCATAATACGTCTCTCCAATTCTTCACTCTGATACCGTGTAATGATGTAAGAGAAAAAAAAGAAAAGGAAAGAGAATATATGAATAATATGATCTTTGATTAAGTTATAAACTAAGTACATTTGAGTATTTATAGACTAATGAGATGGTTTAAACTAACTGACTTTAGCTAAACTTAGTTAAAACTGAAACCATTTGTTACAATAGATAAACTAACACACTAGACCTTAACAACTAATCGTGGGCCTGTATATAGGCCAAGCTATATTTGCTAACAGAGTGGTATCAGAGAAAGATGATGATGGAGAACTCTTGTACATAGTGCAATGAATATAAGGAAAATCTTCTTCATGTACTTAGGGGCTTCCTATAGACTTATATATTTTGGTTCTTTATCATTAAACCTAATAAGCAGTCTATATTCTTCACAATAGAGTTAAAAACATGTCTCAAGTGAAATTTGTAATATTCTGTTAATAATAATATTGAAGACTGGGCTACTGTATTTGTCTTTACCTACTAGCTATTATGGAAAAGGCACAACATATGCATTTTTAAGGGTGAGATCACCACTAATGATAGAGTACGAGCTCAAAGTATGGCTGTTCTACAGAGTTTAAGAGGTATCACCGATCAAAGTAAAAAGTTTCACTAGTATGGCCAGCCACCGAGAAATACTGTGAGTAGATTTCACCTCCTCCTAAAGGCTGGGTTATGTTGAACATTAATGGGTCTTTTTTTAGGAAATGAGACATGAAGGATGTGGTGGGCTGTATAGGGATCATCATGGAAAATTCATCTATGGTTTTATGCTGGGGCAAGTCAAAACTAATAATTTGAACACAGAATTATGAGTTGTATTTATGGGCTCCAAATATGCTTGGGATATAGGCATACGACAACTGATGATTGCTTTCGACTCCTTAGAAGTAGTGGAACTCGTGAAGGGTGGAGATATCAATACACATGAGGATAGGGAACTCATTGCAGAAATAAAGTCTATACTCAAACGCAAATGGCAGAAGACTTTCTCACTAGAAAAACACTTGATATATGGCTTGGGTTCAACCACATAAGTGTTTCAGATGAGTTCAAGAATTTGCTTGCTCAAAATTATATTAGCATCAGCAGTTAGTTGGCTGTTGCCTTTGTGTATCAAATGATGATGATGATGATGATAGTATTGGGTACCAAATGACTTTTTCAAAACAAAAAAAAAGGAAAAAAAAGGACTCTATTCCTCATAAATACTTATTGGCATTATTGTAATTAAGCACTCTTTAGTAGTGATATCTTCTCATAATTAATTAGCAAATCCCTCTTTAACTTATTATTTTTAAAAATTATTATAAATATTGTTTGTGAGGTTCAAATATTGGGGCGGTCTAGTTTTCATTTAAATCTCATGTTTTATAAGTGAGATGACATTGACCTTGGCTGTCTCAATTATTTTTTTAATGCTATAAACAAAAAAGTGATTCTAAGTACGCACTAACATGTTTGAAGGAACCAAGCTAATAGACAAATGCACCTTATTGTTTTGTTTTGGTTTGCTTTTTTTTTTTTAATTAATGTTGTAGTCTATGGTACACAATTTTTTACATTTATTGAATTTGATAAGGTTGATCTAAATTAAAAAATTTTATCTTCATTTTAAAAATTGAATAAGATTCTATATATGTATTTATATTTATTTATTTTATTTAAATTTTTTAGTTTTTAAAAAATAAAATGAGCTTTTAGACTCAACCCTGAGCCCTTCAAATAAGTGTTCATCCATTTTTTACCTCTAGGTGGGGGCATCTCGTTATAAAGGATGCTTTTGTAATTTTAATGAAAAACAAAAATATTTATATAAGACTATCCAAGAATGATGATCACGTGGTCCAAAAAAAAAAAGAAAAAGTTATTTTTCTCATTAAATGATGGATGCAAGATTTTTGTGCCTTTCAATTTTTGTTTTTTGTTTTGTTTTTGATAAGTACAAAGAATAAGCAATAGCAGAGATTATCGAGATATCAAAAATAAAGAGTAAACTTCTAAATAAGTAAATTGACTGAACTTAAGCGGCAAGTAATTCCAATGCAAGGTTTTGGAGTGTCACAGAGAGTTTTTTTTTTTTTAACAATATTAACTAGGCCCAGTTTCTTGGACATGAAGGCGGAATATAATATTAACGCGGCCCAAAAGAAGACGTTGTTTTTTGGTCAACGCCCAAAGAAGACTATTAAGGAATTGAAGGGCTTTACAGCAGAAATTCTTGAGAGTGTATATCATGTCTTTCTTATTTTGTCCTTAAATCCTTTATCATTATAATTAAAAAGTGAGAAGAAGTATTTAGTCATATTATATTTCGCACATCCACATTGATTAATACATGGAAATTTTTAAAAATAATTTTGAAAAGTACTAAATATTCCACATTTTGAACTAAGTTTAAATAGGAATAAATGTCTTACAATTTGGATAAAAAAAAAAATTTCATCGGAACAGCCGACAAGATTCAGATTGAGGAGCTACTGGGACTTGAAATCCTCTGAGTAAGAGAGGAAGATCTGTTACAAAAATTGCCCCAAGAACTCCATCTTTCAAGCCTACACCACCAGGAGGAACTACTTAACTAATTCAGTTCGATCGCCTCCACCTGCAGCGTGGTAGCAAATCTCCGGCCGGTCGAATAATTATATGTATTTCCGTGTGTTTTATGAATTTTGTCTCTTAATTAAGTAGTTGATGTGATGAAATAAGGTTGTTGCAAAAGACCTTTAGGTCTAGTGACACGAAAGGCTCCCTCTTCGCAGGGGAAATCACAAGTTTGAACCTATGCTTGTACGTATGGATATGTGTGTTTCAGAATATATGTGTATGTGTATGTGTTTAATTGGGGTTCATGGGAAACTGAGGTGATAGACTAATGCCTCTACATATATGTGCGTGTGCATATGCGTGTATAATGAATAAATATTTATATATTATTTATTATAATAAATATATAAATAACAAGTGTCAGGGATGATATGGATGATTTTGATTTATTTTTAGAATTGAAGGATTCAAGAGGAATGATAATATATAAAAAATATTAAACATTGTATTGGTTCATTGATGATTAATTTTTTCTGATCAAAAGGTGCAGGGGAGTTGTCTTGAAATAAGACTAATTAAGTAAGGCCTTGTTTGGTTCAAAAAATGAGATAAATAATGGAAGAGGGAATATAACGAAGAAAAAGTAATTTTAATAAGAAATGGCTTTTATTTCCATGAAAATAGATAACGAGAAATATAAAATAAAAAAGAACAAAAGATTCAACGCCTTCAGAAATGATTGTGGCATTCTATAACTTTTGTTCATCTAATATATTAGACACGTTGATCCACCAAAAATGAAAGCAGTATAGAGCATTAAAGACAAGTCATTTTTGTTTTAGGACCACTTTGACAATACAAATTATTTTGGTTACTTACACATATTCTTTTGTTGGAAACAATCATGTTTGAGATATAGTCAAATATTAAATGTGGACATATCTTCTAGTGGCATTCAAATATTAATTTATCATGTTATGAGGGACTAACACATTTTTCTAGACCCAACCCTATATTGCTTATTAGGTAATACAAATAAATATTAGACATTAGTAACATTTATTTTGCAAATATTGATATTAATTATAATTCATATTAATATTTATTTTTAATGCCTTGATAGTTTCGTGGCTGACATGAATTTAGTTATTACATGTCCAAACTAGATTTTAGGGCTAATTTATGTCTTCTCATCTTTGGATTTTTCTGTATGCGCGTTTCTTGCAGGGTTAGATGTCAGATGGATGCCATACGGACCCTCGTTGTTATTATTATTATTATTATTATTATTATTATTATTATATAAGAGACAATATTACTCCTCCAGACCAAAATATAAGTCATTGATCACTAATTTATGATTCTAAAAAAATGTTAATTAAAATCTTAATTTCTTAAAATAAGTTACATCTTTTTTTAATTTTACCCTCATTAAATACCCTATATAAGTACTTTGATAATGATAATTAAAATTTTAATGTATCATTTTTTTCAAAAAAATTAATAAATGAAGTAAGGGTATAGTTACAAAAAAATTATAAAAGTTATCTAATGCCTTATATTTTGGACTAAATAAGGCTTCTAGAAGATGCCATGTATTGTGGTCTAGAGGGAGTATATGTTTTATTTTTTATATATAAAATTACAAAATTTTAAAAAGCACTATTATATATTTTGTCAAAAATTGTCTCTCGTAGCATTAAATAAGATAAAAAATTAATATTTATTAAATTAGATTCATTAGAATCAGGGATAGACAGTTAACTTGTTAGATATGTTTTAAAATGAAAAAATTTCCAAACTTTAGCCCTATTAAAAATAGGAAGAGAAAGAGATACACTATATACAATGAGCTGTAAAATTAAATTCATAACATGGCTAAAATTAGAAAATGGTAATAAATAAATTTTCATATATCTTAGATTAAGTGTCAAAAAATCACTCTATAAGATGTCCTATAATAGGGACTGGATAGAGTATATATGAGTTATTTAAAATTTGCTCTTATTTTAAAAATAAAGGGAGTATGAGTTTCACCGATCGGGTACAGTGAATTTTTGTGCGCATAAATTTTAACAAAAATTATCTTCTTAGAGTTCGAATTATATGGACTAATTTGAAGATTGAACCAGTCTCAATTAACGGTCTAATTAAAAAATTAAAATAAATAAATAGCTTTTCTTGGTAGCAATATGCTTGAAGGAACTATAGGATAATTAACCAATTCAGATCATCCCAATACTCTCTTTTAATATTTCTTTTCACCCTCAATTTCATTCATCCATTATATTTATTTATTTGATTTAATTGTATATGATTACTAGTTTTTGTATTAAACTAAATATATTATTCTTTTAATTACTGCACCTTTTTATTTAAATGCAAAATTTAAATATCCTTAATTTCTCATTGACTCGGAGAAGAGAGCGAAATGATACTCTCAAGTCTAAATCTGGAGTCCAAGCGAAAATGCGGTGTGAACATTTGAGCAATCCAACGTTGACAAGGACAATGACCTCTTTAATTATGTGTTTTATTTAGTGATGTTGCCATCACAAGTCCATGTCAATTAGGTGTGAGCATACTCGGTCAACATTTCAAGTTTTGCCATAAATAATTTTTTATTTCAAAGAAAGGATTATTGTAATGCATGTTTCAACATATACGTGGCCAGAGAAACGTAAGAAAAACGATTAAAATTTACCCAAATACCGTACTGCATGTTTCCAACCCCTCAAGCAAAAAAAGAAAAGGAAAAAAAATGAAGGAAAAGAAAAAAAATATTGAACAAAGCAGCTTGATCGATCAAAATATATCCAGCGGATCATATTGATTATATTTTCCTTTAATAGATATACTAAAATAAACATTTATTTTTTCTTTGTTTTTTTTTTGCTTCTTTTTAAATACCAAAATGTACCATATTAGATTAATTTGAATCCAACGTTGACATTTACAATGTCTCTTTATACTTATATGTTTCATTTTAGTGATGTTGCCCCATGTCAATTAGGGGTGAGCATATATATCAAGTTTTTCTGTAAATCATTTTTCATTTCAAAGAAATTAAGGGATCTTTTTCTGAATGTGTCAACCTCAAATATATATGCTCCCTCAGTTAAAAAATGTAAATTATTTTTAATCGAATCTTACTCCCAATAAAGTAATTATCTACTTTTAAACTAACTCTATTTTTTCATATTTTCTCCTATTAAACAATCTATAATAAATATAAAATTATTTATCAATAGAATACTTTTGATAAAAAAATAATAATTACATCTCGAAACACTAAAAATGCCTTACATTTTTTAACATCAAACTCTTTAAAAAATGTTTTATATTTTTTAAGGGAGGAAATATATATATATATATATATTACCCTCCCATGCTTTTTATAAGAGACTTTATATATTTTAAAAAGTATTAATTATTTGTTTTTACTAAACACCTTTAATTATATATATATAGAGAGAGAGAGAGAGGCGGGGAGAGAGAGAGAGTTTTGAAAAATGATTGAAAATGTATACTATTTAATGAGAATACTTAATTTTAACTATTTTAATTTTCTTAATTTATGTAAAAATTGTTCAACGTTTCTTATAATTTTAAAGAATAAAAAATAAAAATAATTCTTATACTTAAAAATAATTACAAATAAAAATTATGTAAAAATAGTTATAAATTCGTGGTAGGCATTGGGCACTAAAGAAATGTACCAAATTGATATTAAAAAGTAAGAAAATGAAACTTTTCAGTACCTCAAATTTAGTTTAGTTAACACTTTGGTCCCTGATATTTAATTTTTATCAATTAAGTTCTTAAAGTTTGATAATCACACATTATTAGATCTTATGGTGATATTTCTCCTTCAAACCATGTACTGGGATTAGTTGTGTATGGTTATGAATTTTTACAGACTTGATTGATATAGATTAATTTTTTAAAGACCAAATCAATAATTGAGAAACAAATTTAAAATATTAAAAAGTTTTATTATGTCTTAAAAATTGGTCATCTTCTTCATCATATATTTTTGAAACGCTAAGCTATATCGATATATTGTTCCAAATAGTGTGCTATATATATTATGTCCGTCTTCAGTAGTGGAAATGGTTGATAACTAATAAATAATGTGGTTCACCACATTATTAGAGACTAGTTTCGACGCAATCATATTGGTATTACCATAAAATGTTTAACAGGAATAAATGTCACACTCACCCGACATTAATGCCACGCGACATCAATGGCTCCTTTATGCTTCTCTAATAAAATACGATTTGGGCTATTTAACAGGCATTGTTAAAACTAAATTACACATACTTTCAAGCAAGAGTATACATTTGATAGTCTAATTTTATATTCAATTTGGTTCTTTAATTTTATAAGATATATTTTTAGTTTTTTAATCCAAATACTGTTAGTTTCAAATAATAATTTTTTATATCATTCATTGATATTTAAAAAATTGAAATCGTTATATTAACATTTAAAATTTTAATGTTAGCATGTTTTTGTTAATGAAATTGACGATGTTAATATTAATTAGAGGATTAAAGAACATACAGTTTATAAAATTAAGGGATCAAATATATACTATTGCCTATATTTCATGTAAAGCTTGAGTTTGATAATAACACTAGGTCTTAAAAATTATTTGGTAGCTAGCTAATCATCCTCCATCAAATTCATCATTCATCATTTGGTTTGATTTGTGGTCATCCGATCTCTTCACAATATGAAAAAATTCTAGTTGAGATGGAATATCCGTTTTTATGTTTTCCTTAATTATTTTGCGAAAGCATTACAAGAAAGTAGACATTTAACATTGGTAATTAATATTAGTTTTACAAAAAACAAATGTTAAAGAAGGAGGTGGCATGGGTATAAATTTTTTGAAGAACATCTCACGTCAGTTTCATAAAAAATTGACGTGCAATGTATTTACCATGTTGGTTATAAATAAAACCAACATGGTAAACTTCAATGATTTGAAAAAAAAAAAAATTGACGTGTTTCCACATTAGTTAAAACGAGTAACTAACGTAGAAACTAGATTCCACGTCGATTATCCACGTAACCAACATGGAATCTATGTTGTCTCTCCCTCTTCTCTCAAAGCTTTCTTCTTTCCATTGTCTGTCTCGTCTGCTGCCGTTCTGTCTGCCGCTCACCATCATCCATCGTTGTGGGTATAGGTACGGTGTTGTTCCTCTTCTCTCCTTTCTTGTTCCTCTCCTCCTCCTCCATTGTTGGTTGATGTTTTTCTTTAACATTTTCTTCTTCTTCGTATTTCAACATTAGAGTGGTAGATTCTTCTTCTCCTCTTCCTCTTCCATTATTAGGGTTTTTTCATTTTCTGAGTTTCCACATTTCTTTCCTCTGTTGGTTCCAAGTGAGTTTCAATTTTTTTAATTATTTTTTATTGATTTATGAAATTCATAGTAGATGGGAAGTTGTAAATATGAAGTTTTACATTTCAAGTTTTCCATCTTTGTTCTTACATAATTTCTTTTTTTACACTACATTGTTAAGAGTAGAAAAATTTCTATTCTCCAATGCTGTGATTGTTGTTGCTGTTTGGATTTTGGATTGTTTCATTTTGTGATTGTTGATATTTTTGGGATCCATAATTTAAGGGGAGACTCTACCAATTTTTTTTAATTTTTACATATAGAAAAATAAATACGATTTTTTGTAGGATGAATCTTGTTATGGTTTTCATTTTGTGATTGTTGAAATTTTGGGACCGCTTATTAATTTGATAGGGAGACTTTGCTGATTTTTTTTCTAATTTTTACAAATTGAAAAATAATATACTTCAACTAAGGAAGTTTTAATATAATTTTAATTAATAGAATGCATGAGAGTGTTGATTTCCTTTATTTTTTATTTTAGTCACATAATATTGTATAATATACACATATTCTATTTTATTCTATAATTTAATTATTCAGAATTCTTAAATTTAGAATGCGTTTCTTTCTTTTGAATTGTTATGTGTTATAAGTTGCTTAGAATTACTTAAATTTATAATTCTTGACAAATAAGTTGAAGTTCATTGTTGTTGAAAATTGTTTAAATTGTAAATATGACAGATTAAATGTTGATTAAATAGATAGTTAAACAATAAATTGTAGTTTGTAGAATGCTAAGAGAACAAGTAAAAAAAAATATGATAATAGGTAGAACATTTTTATTGAATTTACCAAAAGAAATGTTTTTCCTCAAATGGT
Organism: Prosopis cineraria; assembly: GCF_029017545.1. Classification (NCBI taxonomy): domain Eukaryota; kingdom Viridiplantae; phylum Streptophyta; class Magnoliopsida; order Fabales; family Fabaceae; genus Prosopis; species Prosopis cineraria. The sequence continues at coordinate 48,518 of NW_026555363.1, forward strand.
TTGGTATTGTTGTCCTCGGATTAAATGTTTAAATGAGAGTTGATTAGGTATTTTTGAAATAAGATTGCAATTGCAATCACAATCAAAGCTGTAATTTAGAAGACTAAAACCTTCAAGGACCTTTATGCCATTGCCGTAGTCATTTAATCTGGAAGAGTTTGATCCAGATCACGCTTTAACCTTGAGAAAACATTTTATATCTTTTTATTTTTTATTTTCAATAACACGTGGGTTTGGTGTATGATACAAAGTCCAACAAAAAGTCATATTTACTATTCATGAATAACATGACTATTTCATATTTAGCATTATACTAATGAATTTTTTTTGCCTACCCAACAATTTAATTTTCTGCTAATTTGTTTGACCTGGCTTCCTTTTTATAATAAACATTGTATAAGAAAGCGCGTTGTGGCAGACAAATAATGGTGCTACACTATATATGTCCACCAATAATATTCTATATCTAGGTTGTTCAAACATCAATATTGTTAATGGACCTTTTTCTGTAAAGTTACATGTTGAAAACATGCACAAGTTCACATATGACTATTCAAATCCAAGTCGATATAAGTATCTACTTTGGAAACTTTATAAATTTGAGCGCATTGAAGCAAATAGGTAAAGCTACATATCCATAACCAAGAAGAATAGAGATCGATGGGTGTGTCTTCTCTATACCGTTTTCTGATGGCTCTTCTACTTATCGTTTCCCCTCTTCTCTTGCAGTGCGCCAACGCTAATGCGGGTATGCGTCTGTATCTATCACAATCTTATATTTACATGATACAGTTATTGTGTAGTTCATCAAATGGAAAACGCAAAATTGGTCGTACTCACCTTAATTAATTATGATATGGTATATATCTAAGGTAAGCATATAATGTTAGGATGTTTGAATGTAAGTAGATTTTAGTTGATGTGATGAATCCTGCATCGAATAAAATTAGCTAGACTTAATGACTAATATAATTAAGTGGAAGAACTCATAGATTTGAACATGTGCAGGCATGACAATGAGAAAACTGGCAGGATCTTTGCCAAGTAAACCACCCCCCCACCGAATGGGTCTGTTCATAGAGTTCCAGCTTTCAAATCTCCTCCACCACGACCACCTGCAGCCCAATTTCCTCCCCCTCCCCCTCCGCCGCACTATATCTAGAGATTTCTGGAATGATCAACAACTTATTTATAAAGGATCTCTGTGTGTGTGTGTGTGTGTGTGTTTGCATCTCTGTTTAATTTGGTTTCTTCATGCAGCGAGTAGCTGAAGCTGCATTTCATATGTGCAAGGGGCATACGTAATTTCTTTATTGTAAGATTGAACATGAACATCTTTTTAATCTTAATTCTCACGAGTGGACTTGAACACTGTGAGGGCTGACGAACTGATGAGCCAGTTAAATGATATGAGACCATAATATATGTGTGTTTACAGCTAACTGAGATGCTAAGTTTAGTGATGGCGAGAATTTTCAAGTTTAATGTTCCATAAAGGGTTTGGAGACCATAGTTTCAAATCTTGATCAAACATTCGAATAGTTTATGTTGGCCGAGGAGATAGGGTTAATTAAGCTGATGAGCGATGATCAAACAAAATCACACACACACACACATTTGTAACCGTGCGCGTATCTCCCCGCTAGTTTTCTTTGCGAAATTTAAACGAAAAATATTTTGAAATAAGATACCTTCAAAATTGTAATTAGGATGAAGGATTGACACACCAACTGTGAGTAGTAGGCTTGTATCACTTAAGCAAGTGCCTACAGGTTTTTGTGCATGTTTAATTTAATTGAAGAGGTTTATCCATTATTGTATTCAGTACCTCGGAGAAACATTCCTTGTTGTTAGCAGGGCCTACTCCTTATATTTTCAGAAAAATAATGAAGGGCTAAGACCAGGAAATAAAACGGACTTCCAATGACCCGTATTCCGCGCTTTAATCCTGATCCAACTGGAATTTAATTGTTCTCCGGGAACAGCCTACTGAAATCCATGTTACTAAATAATATTGCCTATCAAACGACTTCTCAAAAAAAAAAAAAAGATTCAGCATATTTCGTATTAATACTTACAGGTGTTGTGGTTAGCAATGATAATCTAGTAATCACCCCGTAGCTGATCAAAATGACAACATGATCTTTTTCATAGATTAAACATAATATTTGTATCATATTTTTGAAATTTTTTGGGTCATTTTCTATATTTTTTTTGTGTCAAATAACTATCAAAGTTAATTTTTTTTAATGGTAGTTTGCTGATCGCACTGTTTTTTTAATATTGATAGGAGAAATTGCACCATAAATAAATTTAACATATCAGATGTTTCTAAACAAATAGTTAAGAGACAAAATGTTCTTTAACAATTTTAAAATTGTATTTAGGTTTTTGGAGAGTATTAAAATTGGACTGGGCAAGATCCATGCACGGTTCGAAATAATTATTAAAAAATTGTGTTGTTTTATTAAAAGAATTCAAAAGAAATTTGTTCTACTTATTTTCGTAGTGTAATGTTTTTCCCACTTGATAATCATCTTTTTTATTTAAAAATTCATTTTTTTCTTATTTTTAAAAAATTTAGATGAGTTGGGTTATAAATAAAGGACATGCTTCACGACTCAAATAATATTTATAAATTTTATACTTTCTCTATTAAAAATATAATGTATTTTTTGAGAGGTTAAATGTTAAAAAATATAAGACATTTTTAGTATTTTAAAGTATTTTTTTTTTTTCAAAAGAGCCTCTAATAAATAAATTATTTAATATTTATTTTCGAATGAAATACACTATTAAATAGGGATAAATTTTAAAAAGATGGTGTTAGTTTAAAGACAAATAATTAATTTATTAATGTGATTACATTTTTAAACTGAGGAGTACTAGCTAATAATATCTTCACAGGTACATGTAACTGTTCCTTACTAATTGAACTAAATAATATTTGTCGTCTTTAATAATTTGATGAAATCCTTTGGAGTCCCCTCATTATAAAGTATATTGATGATAATGTCATGGAAATTCAAGGACTGTATCGGTATTATTTATTTCAAAATAGCAATGTAGAAGAGTAAAAAATAAAAATCAGGTAAAAACATGGTGTCCCATTAATAAAATATAAATTGCCCATGTAAAAGCAATTAAATAGTCCTAAGCGAGAAGATGTGATCTGAGTGAAGTCACTAAATTAGCTATATCGTAGAGGCATTTCTGCGAAGTTACATGCATGGGCAAGTAAATCGGATCTAAATTAAAGTCAATGGGATTCAATTTGCATGACTTGCTTGGAAAACATGCATGTATAAATTTGGACGTGATCGATGGAGCTACTAGTTATAGGAACGTGCAGCATCACCGATATGCATGCATGCTTGGAAACATGATTTTAATTAAACATTAGTTCGAGAAATAATGAATCAAGTCACTTTATTTAATATTTATAACAGATGCACAATATATCTGGAGTGGTCATGTATGCAGGGATGACCACGAAAAAACACATTTGATTTTGGTGCTCATCAGGCATGAGCATTTGAATCGTCTAGATTGTTAATTTGTACGATTTAAATTTACATGTTTTATATATATATATATATATATATATTATAATAAAAATTATAAAAATTTTATGAAACATATCTATCATCAATCTGTAGAGACTTCAGAGTAGTTTGACCATTCAAGGGAACTTAAGAGTATTTGTAATATTTACATGAGACTCTAGGATAACTCTCTCTAACTATTTTTATGTATGAACAAATTATGTTTGAATATTTATAAGTAATTATTCGGATATAAACAAAAAAGACATCCATGATATACAATGACAAATAAAATTCTAAATTTGCACTATAGATTATATTACAATGTATATTGGCTCAATGATTTCTTCATTTTGAGAAATTAAGGGTCAAGGTTCAAAATCTGCCCTTGTCCCTTAGCACATTTTACCCATGTTTGACCAACCACACCCGTGTTGGAGCTCTGTAGTAGCCTCCCACCAGCAAGGTGCCTTAGGCAACCAGTGACAGGGACACTAAAAAAAAAAAAAAACAAAAAGAGAGGGATAGGCAAGGACATTTTGGTAATTGATACATAAAATTGTATTACATTGAAGGACTTGGACCTCAGGACCTGCAATGTATTTTCAGCATGTATTGAACCCTCACAATAAATAAGTTCATTTTGAAGGCCTTGGTGAAATTATCCCTAAAACTTATGGGACTTTAGGGCTATTTGTGCATTTCAAGTGACATTTTGAGAATTAGAATTGATACATGGAACCTTGCGTGATTTTCCCATTCTTCATTGAGTCAGAGAGAGAAATGATACTCTCAACATAATCTGGAGTCCAAGCGAAAATGTGAATTAGGTGTGAACATTTGACTAATTAATCTAACGTCGATATTGACAATACCTCTTTAATTATCCGTTTTATTTAGTGATGTTACCATCACAAGTCCATGTCAATTAGGTGTGAGCATGATTTGTATAATTTGTTATTTCAAATAAAAGGATAATCGTCATGCATGTTTCAACATTTACGTGGCTAGAGAAACGTAAGAAAAACGATTACAATTTACCCAAGTATTGTACTGCAGGTTTCAAATTAACCACCAATAAAAAAAGAAAGAAAGGAAAATAAAAGAAATATTGAACAAAGCAGCTTGACTCGATCAAAATATATCCAGTGGATTAGATTCTATTTCCCTTTCATATATAGATATACCAAAATAAACATTTTTTTCCTTCGCCTTCTTTAAATACCAAAATAAAACATTAGTTTATTAATTTGAATCCAACGTTGACATTGACAATGTATCTCTTTAATTATGTGTTTTGTTTGACTGATGTTGCCATCGCAAGCCCTCAATTCGATGTGAGCATACTCCGTCAACATATATCAAGTTTTGCTGTAAACCATTCATTTAAATGAAAGTAAGGATTATTGTTCTGCATGTTTCAATATGTACGTGGCCAAGACTATTAATTAATTCACAAATATTTTTATTGCTTGTTTCAACCCAAAATTTATATTATATATATGGCTAAATTACACAAAACTTTCCTAAACTTTGAATCATGTACAAATAACTGCTTTTACCCTTTGAAACTTAATAATAAATCTCATTGAGCTTCTAAATTTATGCAAACAACCTTAGCTATCAATTATATACCACCTTAGACTTTATTTTTATGTGTATTTAAGCCTCTCAAAATTTGATTGACATACAGATAACCCCTAAATTTTAAATTATATATAGGTAATTAATGTATGAAATTAATTATATGAAGTTATCTGTATAAATATAAGGGTTGGGGGGTTCATTATAAAATTTTAAAAGTCAAGGGGGTAATATGTACATGGTCCCAAAGTCAAAGGAATAGTGTGTAATTTAGCCTATATATATATAACTCTGCCTTCCTTAATTATATGAAGTATTAATTATTGTTCACTGGAAAAAAAAAAGAATTACTACCTTTGTCTCAATTATAAGGTATTTTAGATAAAATTTACATACTAATAAATACTATTAAATATACTTAATAACCTTATCTTTTCAAAACAAAAATATAAAATTTCAAAAGTGCACATCATATGATACATTAAAAAAGATGAAAATTAATTATAAAGAGAAAAAAGGTAATATTGAAATTGATGCATTTAATAAAATCTTAATCTACTTAAAATGTTTTATATTTTAAAATAGAAAAACTCCTTTAAAATACTTTATAATTTAAAACGGAGAGAGTATTAATTATCTATTGTTCCTAAGAACTTTTAATTATACATATTAATTCAAATCTCATAAGATGATTCTGATTGGTCACATGAAAATCTCTCCACTCTGATTGGTCAGCACACTTTGTTAACATGTTAATTCTTCTCTCTCATTGGTCCATTCCATTTATTATGCATCCCATTATATTGCTTCAGTTGCCATGGGCGACCTCTCCATTTTCAAATTTCGAATGTATAATTCAAAATTCATGGGAGCATTAACTCCAATGGTCCAGCGTTCTCCATTTACAAGATAGCAATTATTGTCCACTGCTCTTCCCCATGACTCTTCTATTTCCCCATTTTTCCAAACGGAGCTCAACAAATCCTGAGGAAATGTACACTTACAATAAAACTCATTTATAATAGAACGTGTTTCATCATTACTAAATTTCCATGCAAGTATTTATTATTGGGTTTACCTTCCGGCCATTCTCAATTGATTAGGCGTCGGAATTTAAGACGCAAATCGTGAGTCCTTGATGTTATAAATAAAACATTCTTTTGTTTTTTTTTTCAATTCAAACCGAAAAAAAAAAAAAAAACCCATTACAAGGTGAGAGAATATATTGAAAACCAAAATATTATTAAATCAGTTCCAAAGTGTGTATCATCATTCTTCAGCCCCCTCACAATTGGACCCAATCATCATGATTAGTCAGTCCCCTGTGAAAGGTGCTTTGTCTTGATTTTTGACCATACAAAATGGCGTATTTTAAAAGGACAAAATTAAAAGTCAAGTACTTTATCGTCATTGGGTCCATTCTCCAATGAAATTTTGCTTGTGCTTTATTTTTTTTTTCAGTGTCAAAATTTGATTGGACCAATGGGCCAAAGGGATATAAAGCACTTGATTTTACTTTTGTCCTTTTAAATCTCTCTTGAGAACGTATATCGCTAGACCAAATCAACCACTCACTTGATTTTATTTTTGGTGCGAGAAGCACCATTCTCTTCAACCAAAAATATATAAACATGGAATACAATCACCAATTAATTCAGTTATTATGTTACTTAATTATTACAATTACCAATTATTAGAATCGCATCTCCCATGGCTACCATTTTTTTAAAATTTTTTTACTAGTTTTTGACCCGTTGAGTGTACGGATATGTTGAATCATAGGATAGATACTGCTTCCGTTTTTATATATAAGAGTATTCCATTTCTTTTTTTTTTTTTAATTTCATTCCAGTTTTGCAGCCGAGAGATCGTTCCTTTCGCATTTCTTTGAAGCCATTCGTATTCTTCCCTATTCCTTGTATCATATCAGTCGTCACCAGGAATCATTATCTTATATTGGCTTACAGTTTCTTTACTACCAGATCGTTCTGTTCACTCTGCTTTCCTTGCAATTCGTATTCATGCCCCTTAAATCCAGACGACAGGTTTTTCTTACACATCCTCTTTTTCTTCATCCATTAATTTCATTCTGTGCTCTCTGTTCTGATATTCAAGCAAGTTTCTCATTCTCTCTAACAAAGGTTCTTCATTTTTGGATGGATCCCGATCGTTCTGTTCCTCTCCTGATCATTTTAGATGGCGGTTCAGATTTGGTAGCGCAAAGGGAGCAAGAGAGACAGTGATATATTTATTCTTCTTCTTCGCGTGGCGGAATCCTAGCAAGCAACAAAGCGAGCGAGCCCTCTGGGGCATCGGATCGGAGTACTAATACTTTTGAGAGGTTATATAAAGTAAGTTACTTCCTTTGCCCTGTTAAGAAATTATTGACGGATTTTATACTAAGATTGTAATAGTTAATTACACTTATCTTGGTCCTTCACCCTAGTTTTAATTTTTATAATCCTTTATATTAAATTTTAACAGTATTAATCCCTCTTCTTAATTTTCCCATGTTATAATTTTTTATTGATGAAGGGTAGTTTTAAAAAATTATTGAAAAGGGAGACATATTTAATGAGAATAATTAATTTTAACTAGTTTAATTATATTTTCTTAATTTGCAATCTCAGTCTGTTAGTGCCTGCTCTCTAATTAAAAAAAAACCTTAATTTGTGTAAAACTTGTTAAACGTTTCTTATAATTTTAAAGAATAATGGAAACATGAAGACATGCATGATATATTTCAGAAACTCTAAGCTATATTATAGCAGTAGTGTGTTATATCGGTAAACATTCGGATCTCTCCTGTTTTTCTCTAATAAAATACGAATTGAGCCATTTAACAGGCTTTTTTTTTAATAACTAGATTAGACATATGTTTCATGTAAAGTTTGTTGGAAAATCATAGAGCTGAATAAACAATTTAGATGATAAAACTAAGCACATGACTGGGCAAAGCCCCATCGTCTTTTCTCAACAAAAAACCTGGGCTATCCAAAGTTTATATAGGCCTCAAAACAGAATCAAGAAAGCTAGAAGAAATCTGAACGAATACGATAGGAACCAAAAATATCCAGGCCCAAAACGAAAGCCCATAAACATAAAGATGGACTATTCATCTGGACTGGACTATTTTTCAACAAAGTTCGAGTTTGATACTATTTATAACTTATGAGTAAAGCTTTACTTAATTTCTATGTTTTATTTATTTTACAATGCCAGTGTTATTATATATGACACCAAGCCTTCTGGAAAATGTTGAACCTCGACAGTACAATCGACTCCTATGGAGAATATTGTTTACTTTTCATTCTGGGACCACCCACCCCACGACATTTATTTTTCCAATTCACTTCTGCTTCTCCAGCTGGCTGCTTCTAATATAAATCATTAAATTCTGTCCACCTTGTCGGCTATGGAAGAAAATAATACTACGAAAACCAAAGTTTAATGAACGAGAAAGCGTGTTCTAATATTTTTTTCCCACTTGGTAAAAATAATTAATATTTTAAAAATAGAAAAAAGGTTTTAGGCAAGTTGTTGGGTCGAGAATCTCATGAAAAATTTATTATTTATTTCAAAATAGCAATATAGAAAAGTTAAAAAAAAAAAAAAGGTAAAAGCATTGGTGTCCGAAGATGGAATCTGAGTGAAGTCGGTCAATTAGGCATATCGTAGAGGTGCTTCTGCGAAGTTACATGTATCGGCAAGTCAATCGGATCTATATTGAAGTCAATGAGATTTAATTTGCATGATTTGCTTGGAAACATTTATAAATTTGGACGTAATCGATGAAGCTACTAGCTATATAGCTACGTATAGCATAAGCATATCCACCCAGGAGAGAGATCAATGGGAGTGTCATCGTATGGGTCCCATTTTCTGATGCTGCTGCTGCTGCTGCTTCTTCTCGCCTCCAATCTCTGCTTTCACTCCCACAATGACACTGCAGGCATGCCTCATCACAGCTTACTATACGTACTCTCTACTCTGTTTCAACATGTATATTCGGATCCACATATACTTTTTAAACATGAGGTTGAGAAATAATGAGTCAACTCACGTTATTTAGTATTTATAATAAATCATAAATATATGGAGTGGTGAGATTTAGAATTGCTATTATGCAGGGATGACCATGAGAAAACTGGCAGGCGCCCTGCCGAGGGCCCCACCTCCACCGAAACGATCTCCTGTTTGGACTCCTCGCCGACGTCCACGTGTCCCTTCAGTGGCCCCACCGCCGCCGCCACTATAGAACCTTCAATTTCCAGACCAGAACGCATGTGTACGTGTAAATATGGGTTGTTTAATTTCTTCAAGAGATTATATTATGGCATGAAATAATAATGCCCTAGGGCAGCGAATGTAAGGTGATTAAATTAATGGATAGCCTTACTGTTGAACAGTGTCTGTGCCTCACTGATGCAACATGGTATCACAGTCGAAGGTTTTATCCTTTTGTTGTTGCATATTTCATTCGTTATCCATAAGAGATTTTCTTCTTAGATTATTAGAAAACAAAGCAACATTGCCCTGGACATCACAAAGCAACATTGCCCTGGACATCACAAAGCACGCATAATTGCGTTCCTTTTAGGGATTCAAGTGTGCCTTGCCAAGGCTCGAAAGCGTGGCGGTGGCAAGCTTTAATTATTCTATTTTACCGCTATATTTTTTTATTAACGAAAATAATGACAGTCGGAGCTCCAGTGCATTATTACTTGTAAAAATAACTTCCTAACATAAATTAAAGATCTACATATAACTAAATTTTCATATAATTGAACCTATTTTTAATATGTTCGATCATTGTAATTTAATATCGTTCTTAATCATTGGGATGAAAGAGAGAGTGTATCACAACGACGCAATGCAATCGCAATCGCCCAAAACTGTAATTTAGAAAATTCATGCACTCTGGAAGAGTTTGATCCCTGCACGCTTCAACCTGACAAAACTGTGTTTCTTTTTACTTTTCAATTACACGTGGGTTTGGCGTATGATATAAAGTTTAAGAAATAATTCATATTAATCAGTATTCATGAATAATGTGACTATGTTATAGTATTATATAAAGATCTCTGGGATTTAATGAATGGATTTAATTTGTAGACCACGATAGCCCACGCCAACAACATTTTTCTCCGCTAAACATTGTTTGACCTGGCTAAATACAGAACACGTTGTTGACTAGGAACAGAAAATGAAACAAGCTTGATGTACAAGAAAGCGCTGTATGCCCATTAATATTCTATAGCCAGGTTATGTCAAACATCAGTGTTAATAATGGTCCTTTTTTGTGAAGTCACATGTTTGAAAATATGCACAAGTTCGCAAATGATTAATGATTCAAATCCAAGTCGATATAGGTACATTTGCTTTGAAAAACTTATAAAGTTGATCGCATTGAAGCAAATAGCTAAAGCTAGCTAATACTAGAATTACCATATCCATAAACAAGAAGAATAGAGATCGATGGGTGTGTTTTCTCTATGCCGTTTTCTGATGGCTCTTCTAGTTATCGTTTCCACTCTTTTCTTGCAGTGCCCCAACGCTAATGCAGGTATGCGTCTGTATTTTTTACAGCCTTATACTAGACCATCATTGTGTGTGTGTAGAGTTCACTAATTTGGAAGACGCAAAATTGGTTGTACTCACCTTAATAGACTGTAATATGGTATCATCAGATTAAATATAGATAGTTAGAATATTAGTAGATTTTAGTTGATATATAAAGTCTCACAGTAAATAAAACAAGAGCTTTTGAATTAACCTATGACATCCTTACCCAACGATCTTTCTCTCGAGTGGTTACTCCCATTCCATTACATGTATGTTTTGACATGATTTTGAAAGAAAGAAAAAAGAGTTTAAAAAATAATGAGAATTCATGACAGGAGCTATTACATGTGCAGGTATGACGATGAGGAAACTGGCTGGTTCTCTGCCAAGTAGACCACCTCCACCGAATGGGTCTGTGCCCAGAGTTCCAGCTTTCAAATCCCCTCCACCGCCACCACGGCCGGGTCCGACCCAATTTCCTCCACCTCCACCGCACTATAGCTAGACATTTTCTAGAATGATCAAGAGAATTAATAAAGGATGTGTGTGTGTTTGCATATCTGTTTCTTTTCTTCATGGAGCGAGTGAGTAGCAGAATCTGGATTTCACATGTGCAAGGAGCATATATATACGTAATTTCTTCATTGTAATATTGAACTCCATCATCTGGACTAATACACTTTGCAAGGGCCGTGGAATTTATGAGCTAGTCAATAAGTCAAATGATGGGGCTAATATCTGTGTGTTTACAGCTAATTGAGATGTCTAGTGATGGCGAGCATTTTGAAGCTTAATATTCGATGAAGGGTTTGGCGGGCCTTAGTTTTCAAATCTAGAAAAATTGAAAAGAGACTCATTTCCTGGTTAGGTTTTCTTTTTTTTTGGCCGAATTTTCTGGTTACTTAACTTCAATTCTCAAGCCTTCCAAGCATTCGAATAGCTAGTTCGTATATTTTTTAATAATATATTGTTTGATATATATTTTTTATATCAAAAGAAGAAATTCATTTTAACTTTATTAGTAAAGAAGTGAACACAGAGAAATGTGAGGTGATGAATTCGAGCTAAGGATTCAAGTGTGCCTTCCCAAAACTCAAGTCAATGACCTCATATTTTTCTTAGTGCTAATTGTGTTCATTTTCTTATCAATTGGTTTGAAATGAATTTATAATCTTACATAAAAAATTAAATATATATTATTTAACTATATACATATCAAATAATGGGTATTTTTGGTATAATATATTTGTTTTCCATTACATTTTTCATTATTTACGTGGACCATTAAATTTTTATTTTTAGTATATCCAAATTTAAAATGAGCAGAGAAACTAGATTTTATCCGGCGTTGAGATAATTTGCATGTATCAAGCTATCTAATATCTTTCTTCCTAATTATTGCAATTTAATATCTTTATTAATCATTGAAATGAAGGAGATAGTATATCACAACTACGCAATGCATTGCAATCGCAACCAAAACTGTAATTAATTAGAAGACTAAAATTAACCTTCCCGCACCTTTACACCTACCCAACAATATTTTTGATTTTTCTGCTAGCATTGTTTGACCTGCCTTCATTTTCATAATAAATACAGAACTCATTATTGACTAGGAACAGAAAATGAAACATGATTGGTGTGTAAGAATCAAAACGCGTTGTCGCTGACTGGTACTGCCATATATGCCCACCATTGATATTCTATATCTAGGTCACGTCAAACATCAACATTACTGGGCCTTTTTCTGTGAAGTTACATGTTCGAAAACAATGCACAAGTTCACAAATGATTATTCTAATACAAGTTGATGTAAGTATCTGCTTTGAAAACTATATAAATTTGAACGCATCGAAGCAAATAGCTAAAGCTATCTGCTGGCAAGGATTAGCATATCCATAACTAAGAAGAATAGAGATCGATGGGCGTGTCTTCTCTTTACCGTTTTCTGATGGCTCTTCTAGTTATCGTTTCCTCTCTTTTCTTGCAGTGCCCCAACGTTAATGCAGGTATGTTTCTGTATTTGTTATACAATCTTATACTTTACATAATACAGTCATTGTGTAGTTCCTCATTTTGGAAGACGCAAAATTGGTCGTACTCACCTTAATAATAATGATATGGGATCCATATTAAATATGTATTGCCAGGATGTTCAAATGTATCAAATGTAAGCAGACTTATACTAAGTTGATGTGTATGAAATCTCCTCTCAGATAAAGTTTACTTTGATAACTACTATATAATAAAGTGAAATTACTCAATCATAAACTTAAACCCTTACGCTGTTCTTATTTATGAGCTGTCACTCCCTATTCCTTAACATAGACACATACATATGCAGGCATGACGATGAGGAAACTGGCTGGATCTTTGCCAAGAACACCACCTCCACCAAAAGGGTCTCTGCGTAAAGCACCAATTTTCAAACCACCTCTAGCACGACCACCTCCACCACCGAAGTATAGCTAGACATTTTTGGGAATGATCAACACAATTAATAAAGGATCTATGTATTCTCATATGATCACGTCTCTATTATTCTTTCCTTACATGCAGAGCGAGTAAATTGCAGAAGCTGGTCTTCAATTTTACAGGGAAACTTATGTAACTTCTTTATTGTAATATTCAACACCGTAATCATTCTTCTCTAAATTCTCAAGAGTGGGCCAATACACTTTGTAAAACAATAATAAAAAAGAAAAATTAAAATGATATTTTTATAAAAATAATTTAAATTTAAATACGATGGATTCAAAATTTAAAATCTTAAGTGAAATATAAAAACACCCAATTTTTAAAAATTCAAATATATTTAGTTTAGGTCTAATGGATTTAAAACTGTTGTACCCACTCCTTATAAATTTTTCAAGTTGAGGGAGGGTATTTGCCCACCCTCAATTGTATGTGCCTCGGCCACTACGAGGGCTATGGAATATATATAGTCAATGCTAATTGTAACTGATCCTACTTTGCCAGCTGGTTTCCTCTGGAATATTTTGAAATTATGCACGATTGAATCTTGGGAGAATCACACGTAATGAAGGAACAAATTAGATCCCCTCAAAAATTGTAATTAGAATGAAGGACTGAAACAAGAAATAAATAAAACAGATTTGAAATGACCCATTACAGCTCTTTAATTAATCTCGATACAGCTGGAATTTAATTTTTCTCCTGGGACAACCTACGTACCGAAATCCATGTTAGTAAATAATAGTATTGAGTACCAAATGACTTTTTCAAAACAAAAAAAAAGTAAAAAAAAAAGCACTATATCCCTCATAAATATTTATTGGCGTTATTGTAATTAAGCATTCTTTAGTAGTAATATCTTCTCATAATTCATTCATAGATCCCTCTTCAGCTTTTTTATTTTTTAAAATTATTGTAAAATATTGTTTGTGAGGTTCAAATATTGGGGCGGTCTAATTTTCATTTGAATCTCGTGTTTTACGTGTGACAACGACGTTGGCTCTCTCAATTGTTATTGGCCAAATTATGTATACTGAATAAATTAGTGTGATAATGAGTAAATAAATTGGAGGTGTAAGATGATAGATGAGGAAGGGAAAACCAATAGGAAGAAAGAGAAGAATTAAGAGAGAAGAATATTATTCATCTCCATTCTTATCGCCGTTCTGTCCACTGAAGTTTCTTCAGGTTTGTGCAGGAGCGAGACCTATCTTCTTGCTTCGCTCTCATTTTGACAATCTTTGTCATTACATACCCTCAACAGAATAAGTGTGTGTTAGGTTTTTAATTTGATAAAAGTTAGTTTGATAAAGTTCATTTGATAAAAATTAATTTAATAAAAGTTAGTTGTTATAATAAAATTTATGTTTAGATCCATTTTTTCAAAAATTAGTTTGATAAATTAAAAGTTGTTTGGATTATATATAGTAAAATGTATTTTTAAATATACAATTATAAAAAAGGGTATTAATTTTTATTATTTGTAATTTTTTGTTATACAAATGCTTCACATTAAATTAAAATGTCTTATAAAAATGAAGATTATAAATTGTATTTAATGAACTTTCTTTATATGTGTAATTTCCAAAAAAAGAATGTTTTGTAAATTTGGATGGAGAGAATATTAATTATAATATTCCCTTGGATGTTGGCTAAGGGAATATGTTAATTAATTAATTATAAATTATAGATGAGTAATATACATAGATAACACAATAATTATTAATAACTTATTTAATTAATTTTAATAAAAATTTATCACTTAACTAGGAGAAATTAATGTAAAAAGAAATAACGGATGAAAATGCAAAAAAAAAAATCACTGAAGCAGGAGAAAAGAAAGGAAAATATAAAAATAATTTGATATAAAAGCAAAGTAATGGAATGGAAGCAAAATAATTTGATCTAAAAATAATTTGATACAAAAAAAAAAAATCACCCACTATGGGAATGGAAGCACAGTAAAAGGAAATTGCTGCAAGATAATTGCTGATGGTGCAGTGCCATGTAATTGAACAAAATAAATCATCAAATCACATGCAAATGGGTTATTTTTCTGACATGTCTAGGAGCAATTGGACGGAAGAAAATGTGAATGTGCTTTTGAAAAGCTTCATTGAGTTATGCTAGCAAATTTACATTTTGGTTGCTTTTGAATGTGCTTTTAGAAAGTCATTTTGGATAGTTTTAAAGTAGCCAAATAATATTTAACTTTTTAAATGTAGAAATGTGCTTTCAAAAAGTTAAATGTAGTGAATTTAAATGGACCCTAAAGAAATTGGGAATTCAATTAAATGAATGTGTGAGCTGATGATGTTTTGTTTAGTTTGCAGATACAATGAATATGAGGAAACTGGGTAGTTTGCCAAGCTCACCTACTGTGCCCCGCGGTTCCCCTCCCACCACTCTGGATCATGGTCACTAGTCATTTATAGTAAAAAGGCTCTTAAACTTAAGTCTTAATATTTTAAATTAAAATGTAATGTGAATTTCACCATGTATTTGAGTTTTGAGATATATAAATATATATATTCTCGGGCACTGGTACATAGCAAAATTTTTAAGTTTAGAGATGTTATTATCATGCGTTCTCATTTTTTCATAAATTAATTAAGGATTGTAAGCAGAGAACACTAGTTTGTGGTTGTTGAATGTCAAATGATTCTTCCAGGATAGAATTTGCATTCCTAATGACTATTGAGTCTACCAATTCTATTTGAAAATGTCGGCCCATTTATCAAACCAACCCAACCTAATAAGGACCGAGAGCAATTGCATTATCTGCTATACATGGGCTTGGTCCAATCCAACCAGATTTCTTTTAAAAAACGTGGGTCATTTATTAAGATAGTGAACTAAATGAATCCGTTCGAGACTCCGTCCTTTCTTAACTACTCACAGGAGTGGGTGTGTGAGTTCTTTTTCATTATGATCTTTCTTCGTCCGTACTGAGAACTCAAATTACAAGTGACAATAAATAATAACATTGTCATTTTGCATTGAATTCAAACAAAAAACCTTAAAGAAAGGACAAGGAAGTAAAAGGTCGAATCGTGACTATTTCCTGCACACATTATTTTGATTTAGATATTAAATTTATTGATGACATCATCCTATACATTATTTTAGTCATTTATGTTTGTTATTGTATATTTAATTTGTACGTATAATTTACTTATTAAATTATGGCTTAAAGTGTTGATTTTTCCTTTCAATTTCTTTAATATTTTCGAACACCAATGAGCCCTCAATTTAAAGATGATACCATGTCATCCCTCATGTACTAAAACGGAGTAATATCGCTCCTCGTATGTTGTCTATTAATTTAATCGTTAGTTGTTTAAGAAAATCATAGAAAAGGCTTTAAAAATTATAAATAAGTACCTAATAAAAAAATTAATATAGATCAAGTCTTCTAAATTACAAATAAATGGCAAGAGGCTGATGTTATTTTTTGTTTATGTAAAAAATCAAAATGGAGATGTAGGCAGAAGATCAATCTCAATTATTTGAACCCTAATTCACCATCAAATCCCGAAATGAAAAGTAGTTAAACTTAGAAAAAACAGGATGTTTACACAAAGGAATCACAACCATGTAAGAGGATGAAATACGTTACTATCGGAGAAACAAAATTATCATAATAGACCTCAATTTTGCCTAAAGCCAAATTTGCAGAGTCAATTTTACTAGAATTAGTTTTAGCAAACACAAAATTAAACAAAGTCGGACCAATGGTACCAAAACCAAATTTGAAATTTTTGAAGCTTATTAAAATAATCTCGGTCACTTTTAAGGCTTTATAAGGACAAAATTAAGTTTTGATTGGGTTAGAAGTGAAGAAGGTCTAAAGTCGATGATTTAAACTAAACTTGATAGGTCAACTTGAATCTATCCAAAAAATTTAGGGTTGAGCTAACAAAAATAATATTTTTTAATGTTTGGGCTCATTCAAGCTGACTCGAATAGAACCTAAAAAATTTAGGTTAAGCTTGATCGCGTTTAGACTAAGCCCGAATACCTAAATAAAAAAATATTTTTAAAAAATATATAAAATATAAAATATAATAAATAATAAATAATTCTTAATTTTTATATTATTTTATATTGAAATATTATATATTTAAGTGCATTACTATAGTTTATTTTTAAAAAAATAAAAATATTTATATTTTCATTATTTTTAATCAATAAAATATCTCAAATTAATATTTAAAATATATTTTAATATTAATTTTTATATTTTAAGATCTAATTATTTTTTAAAAATTTGTTTGAATCCTATACATCATTTGAGTATCCAAAAAAATATATTTTATATTTTTTATAAAATAAGATAATTAATTTTAAAGTAAAAATTAAATTAAAAATATTTTTAAAAATAAAATTTGGGCATAGTGGAATTCTCAACTCCACTACCAAATAAACATAATACATGAAACAATATTCTTATATATTTATTTGGTTATCATTTACGTCAGACTTAATTACAAATTAAAAATAAATTAGAATAAATATTTCTTATGTGTAGGGGTTAAACACTATAAAAAGTTAAAGAAAAAATAATTTAAAAAAATAATATTTTACTCATAATTAAAATGATTTTATTTTATATAATATAATGATGATTATTTTGTTTAAAATTTTGAACTAATTGAGGTAATAATTTTAAGTTAATGGTCTAATCATAATTAAATTATATTTAACTTGATCATAATTAAAATAATTTAATTTAATTAAAATATATAAAATATTTATATATGATCATGATAAAAGCAATATTTAAACAATTAAGACATTAATTTATAAATAAAGAAAATATTTATGAATAAACTATACATAATATAACAAAATAGTAATAGAATTACTTAAATATAAAGTTAATAAATTATTATTTTTTCTTCTTTTAAAGTCAAAATAATATTTGATACTTAACAGAATTATTTAAAAATTAAAAGTAATTTAAAAAAAATAAAATAATATTTTAAAAATGTTTTGATTATTTAAAATCAGCTCAAATAAATTTAAAATTCATAATTATTATGATCGAGCTTAATTATATTAATTTTTTAAATAAAATAAAATATTTTAAATTTTATTTAAACAAAATCAACTCAAATTGAGTCCATTTTAATAAATTGGACCGCCTTTAAATTATCGTTTTAATCAAGTCAAAGGGAGGCATGTTCCTGTCAGTTCTCGAAACCCAATTTTAAAATTATACCTTTGAAAAATGGTACGCATTAATTATCAAAATCATCGTGCTTGAAAATACGTGCACTGACTTTTTCTGCTGTCTTTGACTTTGACTGATTATTCAAATATTCAAATTTTTTTTCCAAAACACAAGAAAATGACAAAATAAATTTTAAAAAACTAAATAATTTTTATATAAAATAAGCTAAAACAAACTGCTTCTAATACAATAGATAAAAGATAGTATTTTAAAGAAATGAGATACACAATAATATTATAAAATTTTAAAATAATAAAATAATAAATTATTTTTATAAAACAGATATCAAGAAAGATATTATAAAATTTAAAAATAATTAATTAATAATAATTTTTTTTATTGTAGTAAAATATAAAATTTTTTTTATAAAATTTGTATAAAATAAATTTTTTTATAAAATTTTTAAAATATTTAAAAATTACATATTTTTTTCACTCTTAAACAAATAGTGTTATATATGCGTTATTATAATTAGAAGCTTGAATTAAATATATATATATATATATATATGTATGCAGGCTTGACCCTGTCAACCAGGGTGAGCTTGGAAAAAATGAGGAACGCGGGTATAAGTGCTTATGAGCTTAAATCTTTAAGGAATGGGTTGACCTATCTTGATAGCTATAATTGAGGTTACACAATTTTCAAAATCACGGTAAAGAACTTCAAAACTAAATAACTCTAAACCAAATTTAAGCCCAAAAATATGATTAGTAAAGAAGCAATAATCACCATGTGTGTGCTTGACGAACATCAGCTCTAACAAACTTTAGTTTTGGCCTACTTCAACTTTTCCTTTAACCAAATTTGCAGAGTTAACTCTACTCCAAGTTAAACTACAGTTTTAACAAACGGGACACCAAACACCGCGGGCTAATGTGTGCCAATCATGATTTTGAAATTGTTGAAGCGCTCATTAAAATAATCTTGGTCATCAATTTTAATGCTTTCCAGATACAAAAAGAAGTTTTGATTGGGCCAGAAGTGAAGCAGGTCAAATGTTAGCGTTGTATTCTGTTTTTAGTTTTACATCAGTTGTTGTACCTCAAAGTGCTATATATATATATATATATATATATTTTCTTAGTCACTTATTGTTAATGGGTTTCTGCGAAATTATACGTTTGAAAGTAGTATTGTCAAAATCATGTTTGAAAATAAGTGCATTAATTGTTTTTTTTTTTTTGGGCTAGGCTAATTTGACTGATTATTCAAATATCCAAGTTTATTCTCGTGTAAATAGATCTATAAATTCTAACCGGATGAAGCTAATAGAAGAATAGAGACGATGAGTGTGTCATCTCTTTACCGCTTTCTGATGGTTCTTATTCTCATTACCAGTACTCTCTTCATGCAGTGCCCCCATGCTGGCGCAGGTTTGCATTTATATATAATATGCATTAATTAGGAAGGGTTTATTCTTTGATCTTTGTATCCCCAATCAATAAGATGCAAAATGAGAACCATGTTTAGAATTGGTTCCTACCTGGATTAGTTATTTTTGTTCATCATATATACAACAGATGAATTTCTTATACGTTGATGTTGTTGGATTAATAGCTAGCCAGATGGAATCAAAACTATGAAAAACAATATATATATATATATATATATATATTAGAATTAAAATATGGATTCATGACTAGTGGGGTACTATTTATGCAGCTATAACAATGAGGAAATTGGCGGGGGACTTGCCACGTTCACCGCCTTCACCGATACGATCTCCTCCGAGGGTTCCAAGACGTCCTCCCACATGAAGATGTTTGTTTCATCATGTCTTGAGGACGTAGCTGGTTTGAAATTACTTATTATCTCTTCAATTTAGGGTTTTTATATGTCTCCTCATTTGGGTTAATCCTTGGTTTTCTTTTCCTTGCTACTAGAGCTCAATCAATTCTTGTAATGTGATATGGGCCCCATGGACCCCATACACGTACAAGGATATATGTAACTGCTTTCGTTGTATAATATTTCATATGGTGATTTTTCCCATACAGTTGTAGATTTAAATTAGCTATACATCCACGTGGCAACATGATTAATTAATATCATGTACTTAATCGAGCATATAACCCCAAACATGGGAACCTATTAATTTATTACTCAACATGTAATATCTGAATTTATTGTCAACCATTAATGGATAATATTTTTCTTTAATTACCATCATAAAATTAATTATATTTTTGGCCTTAAGTCTGGTTAAGTTAATATACACCAACTCAGAATACTGAAAGTCATGGGAACTCTCGTTCTTGAAGCAAATGGTTGAGAGCGGTTTGAATCTCAATTCCTATATATGAAGCAAATCTAATTAAAAAGTACTGTTTAATTTATACTCTTAATACGTCATTGAGATTAGTATTTATTGTCAGCGGATGATACTTCTTGCCCATACCAACATTTTTCATGCGTGGCCCATGAAACGGATTAAAAACACCTGATTGAAAGATTATTAATACTAAACGTAGCAGGACTTCCTTTTGTTATTCTGAATGCTACATACAAATGATGAAGAACCGTTTCTGAGTAGCAATAAGGAACCAACTAGTAATATTAATAATAAACAAGCGCAGCTTTTTTTCCATTCTGAGAGCCTGAGGTGTGATTCTCCCTTCATATTAATATTTATTTTTCATGCCTTGAAATTAAAGTTCCTAGATGATATGAATTTAGTTATTACGTGTCCAAATTAATTAGATTTTAGGTTTAATTTATGTCTTCTAAGCTTATATACATGCTTTTTTTTAAGCTTAGGCTTGGGCCCATCATAAGTTTGATATTGATATAAATTAAACTAATTTGAACTAGGGACGTGGCCACGTTGTTGAAAGAGGGGACAATTGCCCCATGAAATCAGCAAAAATTAGTCTTACATTTTTTTTTTACCAAAATTACACTTTCCCCTCTTTAAAATTGCAGTTGGCTGCCATAAAAAATTAATTGCCCCAAACCCTCTTTAAAATTAGTGTAAATGAGAAAATTAGGGAAAATGCTTGATAATTTTATTTTATTTTCTAATCTCATGAATGTTATCAAAAAATATTTATTTAATACATATGTACACATATATATTTTTTAAAGAAGTTCTGTTTGAGATATGTTAGACATTAAACGTGAACACTAAATATTTAAATCTTGATTCTTCATGTAGCCCTTGACCCAATCATCATTGGCATTCCCCCCAAAAAACAAAAATTAACGGTAAGAAATGTCACTCACATCCGACATTCTGTCGCGCAACATCGATATGGATCCTTTCTCTTTCTCTGATAAATTACAAACTGGGCTATTTAACATGCATTTTTCACTAAATTACACATACTCTCTCTGTTTTTTAATATAAGAAAAACTATAATGTGTGTCTTTATTTTTATTTATAAACAAAATTAAAAATTTCAAGAAGCATTTATTACATTTTCCCCAAATTGTTCCTCTTAAAGTTAATGTTTATTTTTACTGGATAAATTTGTTTCATTAATTATAGAAATAATTTAGTCCAAATTTTTTAATAACTTCATACATAAAGATATTTTATAAATTTCTGATAAATTTTGATATAATTCAACGTATTTAATATTTTTCTTCTTAATTACTGCAAAGTAATGCCTTTCTTAATCATTTAAATGAAGGAGATGGCATACCATAACGACACAATGCAGTTGCAACCACAACCCCAACCAAAACTGTAATTAATTAGAAGACTAAAACTTTCAATCCTTCATGGAGCTTTATGCTATTGCTGTAGTTATTCGATCTGGAAGAGTTTGATCCAATCACGCTTAAACCTTGACAAAACATTTTTTATTTTCACTTTTCAATAACACGTGGGTTTGGTGTGTGACACAAATTTTAAGAAAGAAGGCATATTATTTAGTATTTATGACGAAATTAAAATAACGTGACTACTTTATATTTAGTATTATATAATGATTCTGGGACTTAATGAATTTTTTTGTAGACCACCCTGTTACCTCTAAGAACATTTTAATTTTCTGCTAACGTTGTTTGACCTGGCTTTATTGTAACGGCTTCATTTTCATAATAAATAAGTACACATTGTATAAGAAAGCTCCTTGTGAGCTTGTGGCAGGCAAATGTGCTATAATATATATGCCCACCATTAATATTCTATATCTAGGTTACGTCAAACGTCAATATTAATGGGCCTTTTTCTGTGAAGTTACATGTTTGAAAAGATGCACAAGATCACAAATGATTATTCAAATCCTCGTCGATACAAGTATCTACTTTGAAAACTTTATAAATTTGAGCGCATTGAAGCAAATAGCTCAAGCTAGCTGCTAGCAAGGATTAGCATATCCATAACCAAGAAGAATAGATATCGATGAGCGTGTCTTCTCTATACCGCTTTCTGATGGCTCTTCTAGATATCGTTTCCACTCTTTTCATGCAGTGCCCCAATGCTAATGCAGGTATGCGTCTGTATTTATCTCACTCTTATACTTTACATAATACAGTCATTGTGTAGTTCATCAAATGGAAGACGCAAAATTGGTCGCACTCACCTTAATTAATTATGATATGGTATATATATCCAAATTAAACATATATTGTTAGGATGTTTGAATGTAAGTAGATTTGAGTTGATGTGATGAATCTCACATCAAATAAAACTAGACTTAATAAGTAATATATAATTAAGTGGAAGAACTCATAAATTTGAACATGTACACGCAGGTATGACAGTGAGAAAACTGGCAGGATCTTTGCCAAGTAAACCACCCCCACCGAACGGGTCTGTTCATAGAGTTCCGGCTTTCAAATCTCCTCCACCACGACCAACTCTGGCCCAGTTTTCCTTCTCCTCCAGCTCCACCGCAATATGGCTAGAGATTTCTGGAATGATCGATCAACAGAAATAATAAAGGATTTCGTATTGGCGTCTCTGTTTCTTTTCTTCATGCAGCGAGTCATGAGTAGCAGAAGCTGATGATGGATTTCATATGTGCAAAGGAGCATACGTCATTTCTTTATTGTAATATTCAAGACGATCATCTTTTTTCTTTAATATTCCATTAAAGGGTTTGGAGGCCATAGTTTTCAAATCTTGAAAACTCAAAGCTAACTAAAGACTCATTTCCTGGTACGTGGTTAACTTCAATTCTCAAGCCTTCCAATTAAGCATCCGAATATATAGTTTATTTTGGTGGGACTGGGTTTTTTTTTTTTTTGGCCGAGGAAATGAGGTTAATTAAGCTGATGAGAGATGATCAAACAACATCATGTGCGTGTGTGTAAGTGTGTGTTCGCCATTGCCAATTGTAACCGCGCGCGTACTCTCCCAGTTGGTTTCTTCTGCGAAATTTTCACGAAAAATATTTTGAAATAAAATCCCTTCAAAAATTGTAATTAGAATGAAGGACTGAAAGTCTGAAACAAATAAAATAAAACAGATTTGAAATGTGGAGAATAACAAAAAAATATCCTTAAAAGATGCGAATGCTAAATAAGTACAGTGAAAAGTAATAATTATTGTCTAGTCCCTAAGAACTTGTTAACGTTTTGATTTTTTTTATGAAATGACATATTTATCCCAATTTAAAATAGTGAATAAAATTATACTTGCAAATTGTGATTGATTAAATATGCTAAAGTAAAAAAGTGGAATGACGAATGATAATGAAATTGGGAGTGCAGATAAAAGAAAATGGGGAAGTGAAGGACTGTCGTGAAATAAAACAGAGGCGTATAAGTAATTATTATCATTTACTGATCCAAATACACGAGCTAATTTAAAAATTGAACCGGTCTCAATTAAAACTAAAATTGGGGGGGGGGGGGCTTATCTGTAGCAAGAGGCAACATGTTTGAAGGAACTAAGATAATAAACAAATTAACGCAACTTTTTCTTCAAGTTCTTAATTTAAATAATGGTATCCTTAGTTTTGCATTGACTTAGAGGGGGACCGTACAGACAGTCTGGAAAGTGAAAATCTGGTGTGAACATTTGAATATAATCCAACCTTGGCATTGATAATGTCTCTTTAATTAAGCTTTTTGTGTGTGTGTTAATTAGTGACGTCGCGATTACAAGTCCATGACAACTATTAGGCGTGAGCATTCTCTGTCAACTTATCAAATTTATTTATTTCAAGGGACAATTGGCCCAAATGGTTAAAAAGTTTAAATATTTAGATATAGGTCTCAAATTTATATATAAAAACTGTAACAGACCATGGTCTTTGAGGAACAATATGTTTTTCAATGAAAATTCGATTATTTATTTCAAAATAGCGATATAGAAAAGTAAAAATTAAAATAATTAGGTAATTACAAGCAATGATGTCCCAATAATAAATATTATAAATAAGCCCCGAATATAACAGGAATTAAAAATGACCTAAGCGAGAAGATGGGACCTGAGTTGAGCCAGTGAATTAGGTATATCGTCGATGGAGGGGTTTCTGTGAAGTTATGTGAGCAAGTCAATCGGACCTAATATCAAAATCAATGGGATTTAATTTGCATGATTTGCTTGGCAACATTTATAAACTTGGACGTGTTGAAGCTACTAGTTGTAAGTACGTATAGCATAAGCATATATACGATGACCTATTATCAGTACTATTTTCTTCTTAAATTAGAAAACGAAGCAATATTTTCCAGGACAGCACAAAGCATACATAATTGCCTTCCTTTTTTCCTATAAAATATGTGTATTTTTTAAATAGCATTTTGATTGATATATACCTTTTTATACAAAAAAGAATTTCATTTTAACCTGACTAGTAAGAAGGTAAACACAGAGAAACGTGAGTTGATGAGTTCGAGCTTTGGGATTCAAGTGTGAATTCTTAAAGTTCAAACCTATCACCTCACATTTTTTTTATGCTTTGTGTTCATCTTCTTACAGGTTGAATTAAAATGAAGATATTGTCTTATATGAAAAATTAAATATATTAAATAATAGATATTTGTGGTTTAGTATATTTATTTTCCATCACAATTTTTTTTTCATTATTTACATGGACCATTCAATTTTAATTTTTATTATCCAAATTAACATGAGTATGCAAACTAGATTTTATCCGGTTTTGAGAAAATTCACCTGTATCAAAATTATTATCAAGACACATTCCTCTCCTAAAATTTAAAACAATTCTCACTATTAGAAATACTCCTTAAGTATGTTGTCTCCTCAAAAAATTAAAATTTGATACTTTTTGAATACTATTAAATAACAAAATTTCTTGTAGCCATTCAATTAAATCAAACAATAATTGTTATTGTGCCACATGATATCCTCATTTAGTAAATAGACTTAGGATACTCACCAAATTTAAATTCAAATCCGATTCAGTCCTCATCCTCAACACCATTGAATATATGATTCTCGATAATTGGGTTGCTATGTTTTATATTAGTTGATTTAACACCTGACTGTAATTATTAATTATATGGTCCTTTCGTTTTAAATTTTTTTAAAAATTATTTTTATTCTAAAATAATGTTCATGTAGAATTTTAATGAAGCTTTAATTATTTTATTCTACCATTGTATTTTTTTTATTAATGAAAAAAATGACAGTGGGAGCTCAAGTGCCTGGCTAATATATAAACATCCTAAAATATTTGATATAATTCAAGTTATCTAATACTATCTTTCTTCGTAATCATTGTAATGTAACATCTTTGTTAATCATTGAAATGAAGGAGACAGTGTATCACGACCACGGAATGCAATCGCAATCGCAACTAAAACTGTAATTAATTAGAAGACTAAAACCTTCCCAGACCTTTCACACCTACCCAACAATATTTTTTATTTTTCTGATCGCTAGCATTGTCTGACCTGCCTTCATTTTTTTTTAATTTATAATACAATAAATACAGTACACATAGAAATTAACAGAAAATGACAAGTTTGGTGTATATAAGAAAACGCGTTGGGGCAGACTTATAGAGCTA
Organism: Prosopis cineraria; assembly: GCF_029017545.1. Classification (NCBI taxonomy): domain Eukaryota; kingdom Viridiplantae; phylum Streptophyta; class Magnoliopsida; order Fabales; family Fabaceae; genus Prosopis; species Prosopis cineraria. The sequence continues at coordinate 74,857 of NW_026555363.1, forward strand.
TATATGGCCACTACTACCATCCTATATCAAGGTTTTGTGTCAAACGTCAATATGAATGGACCTTTTTCTGTGAAGTTACATGTTTGAAAATATGCACAAGTTCACAAATCATTATTCAAATCCAAGTCTATGGAGATCGATGGGTGTGTCTTCTCTTTACCACTTTCTGATGGCTCTTTTAGTCATCGTTTCCACTATTCTTGCAGTGCCCCAACGCTAATGCAGGTATGATTCATTACAACTTATATTATACAGTCATTGTGTGCGTGTAGAGTTCATCAATTTGGATGACCCAAAATTGGTTGTACTCACCTTAATAATTATGATACAGGATCCAGATTAAATATATATTACTAGGATGTTGAAATGTAAGCATCTTTGAATTGAGGTGGGAAATCTCACATTGAATAAAGTTTAGTTTAATAACTAACATATAATTGAGTGAAATGATTCAATCATAAACTTAAGCATTTACATTGCTCTTGTTTCTAGACTGTCGCTTCCCATTTCCTAACATATATAATTTTCATGCTCGTCTCTTTGTTTTTTTAACATGAATTGGGGGAAAAAATAGTTTGAGAAATATAATGAGAAGTCATGACGAGTCACAGGGGCTATTTCATATATGTGTAGGTATGACGATGAGGAAACTGGCAGGATCTCTGCCAAGTAATCCACATGCACCGAAAGGGTCTTTGCAGAGATCTCCTTGAAATCATCTCCACCATCCATTAGCTAGACAGTTTCTGGAATGATCAACACAGTTAATAAAGGACACATGAGATCACATCTCTGTTTCTTTATTCTTCATGCATGCAGCAGCAGCGACTGAGTAGCAGAAGCTGGATTTCTTTTCTGCAAGAAGCATACGTAATTTCTTTATTGTAATAATGTGGAATAAGCTAACGTGTTTGATCAAAATGGTATTTTTATAATTTAATTATGTGACTTAATCTGTATTAAATTTTTCATAGAGTACTTAACGACTTGTTATTTTGTAATGTTTTTAGTCTACTATTGTATGAATAGTTAGTGACAGATACAGAAAAATGAGTTAGCAAAATTAAACACTGAAAAACAACGTATATCTGTCTATTAGAATCGTTTTTTCGTTACCTAAAATACATATACTGTATGGTAGGAATTTTTTTAATAAATTATTGTTTTTCTATTCTAAAACTATTGCTATTTAAGAATAAGATTATAGCACATAGAAAATATTTTCAATTATAAATTTTCTAGTGAGAAAAGTGAAAATTTTTAAAGTGATAGGGGCAGTTGAAATTTTCTTAGGGGTAAAACTAAAATTATTTGGAGCCACATTATATAACTTTTTTTCTTGGGTTGTGAAGGTAGTTGCCCCTACTAGAGAATGTGCATTTGAGTACGTCCCTAACAGTTGAAGTTAAATTTTTTAAGGGTTGGGTACCGAATATACCGTTTTGAGAAAAAAAAAACTGCACCATAAATAAATTCAAGACACTAAATATTCCTAAACACTTTTATTTTATGTAAAATCAAATATTATTAATAATTAAAATAATTGCAAGCCCATAAACAAAAACCCTTAATCCTCATTCGGGTGTTCAATTTCTGGGAGTGTATGGAAAAAAAGTATAGTTTGAAAGAAAACAATTTCTTAAATGACACTTAAATGTTTTGAGAGATTGATCTCTTCCCGTTATGAGAATACCTTGGGGGGAAAAAAGAGGGCAACACTGAACTGTCAAGACAATAGAGAGGAAGCCCAACTTACACAAGCCCAATCAGTATATACAAGCCCAATAAATGATTCCAGTATATTTATCTATATATTTTTTATATTTATAGTTTGCTATAGGGCATTCTTTGTATACGTGGCTAAACCACATTCATTAGGGTTTTTGTACATTCTCTATATATAGTATAATATTCATTGGGCTCTGTGCGCCACTTTTATCATTTTCTTCTTTTGAGTAAAGCTTATCTTGGTATCAGAGCTTTTAGGCCAATAGCCATGGCTGCTGTCTCATCAAACACCTCACAGTCTGGGTTTAATTCTGAATCTGCCAGCTTACTTTTTTCTGCTGCTGCTCTCACCAAAAACCCCACTGGACCTTCGTCCTTATCTCAGCCAGTCTTTGTTAAGTTGGACAGAACAAATTATATTATTTGGCATACCCATGTTTTACCTGTTCTAAGAGGTTTCAAGCTCGATGGGTTCATCTATGGCACTAAACCATGTCCACCTCAGTTTATTCTTGATGATAAGGATGAAACAAAACTTAACCCAGCATTTGAGGATTGGGTCTCGGCTGATCAGCTCATTTTCAGATGGCTACTTAATACTATGACCTTGGATATTTCATCTCAAATGACGCAAATTTCAACTGCTGCTGAGCTTTGGAATGTAGCTCGTGAGATCGTTGGAGCACAAAACAAGGCTCGCATTCTAATGTTGAGGTCTGAAATGCAACGCACTAGGAAGGGTGTGATGCGTATGGAAGAGTATCGTAACAAGATGAAAGGTTTTTGTGAAAGTCTAACACTAGCTGGGAGTTCTATTCCCCAAGCTGATTTAGTCCTTCAAATACTTGCTAGCCTTGATGGTGAATACAATGCCATTGTGGTCAAACTTGCTTCTAAAGAGAATATGAGTTGGATTGAGTTTCAAACTGAGTTGCTCACATTTGAGAGTCATTTGGATCAGCTAAGTCAGTTATCTCAGCTCAATCTCAATGCTCAGTTTGTTAATTTTACTCGGACTGATTTCTCTCATGGTGGTTAGCGTGGCCCTCATGGTGGACGCAGTCAACGAGGACGTGGCAGAGGCAATAGATCTGGAAAACCTCCTTGTCAACTGTGTGACAAACCTAGTCACTCAGTTAAAAATTGCTTTCTAAAGTTTGATCGCTCCTTTAATCCTCCTACTAACAACCGTAGGAGTTTTGACAGTGGTTCCTCTTCTGCTGTTGGCTTTAATGAAGCCTTTTATGCCACTCCAGAAAGTATCAATGATGATTCATGGTATCTTGATAGTGGAGCAACTTCTCATGTGACTAATGATGCTTCTATCCTTGATCAAGCAGTGCCTAATGATGGTAAGGTTAAGTTATCTGTGGCTAATGGCCAAAACTTACTTGTTTCAAAAATTGGTTCTACACAAATTCAAAATGTCCCTTATAACTCAGTCAAACTGAATGATGTTCTTTTTACACCTAAAGCTAAGAAAAAGCTCATTAGCATTCCAAAATTGTCAGATGACAATAGTTCATTGACTCTAATGAATTCTCATGCTGCCATTGTTAAGAATCAGGAAACAGGAAAAATTTTGTTGCAAAGGGTGAGAAGTAACATTGGACTTTATAAAGTTAATGCCACAAAGGTTCAAAAGACAAGAAGTGCTGCTGCTGAAAAGACAAAGGACTCAGACAATTCTGGACGTGTTTTCACTGTTGAAGAAGTTAGAGTTTTAACTCCCAAGCATAATACTAGTACTAGTTGTAATGATGTTAGAAAGCTTTGGCATGATAGACTTGGTCATCCTAATGACCGAATTTTGAATTAGATTATTAGTGAATGTAATTTGAAAGTTAATGCAAAAGTTAAACCTATGTTTTGCGAATCATGCAAATATGGAAAGTCTCATTCTCTACCATTTAAAGCTTCAACATCTAAAACTTCTCATCCTCTGCAACTCATACATACAGATCTGTGGGGACCTTCTCCTCTATCTTCTACCAATGGTTTTTGTTATTATATACTATTTGTTGATGACTATAGCAGGTATTCATGGATCTACCCCTTGAAATCTAAGGATGAGGCTCTATCTATATTTCTTCAATTCAAAAACCATGTTGAGATTCAGTTTGAGAAGAAGATCAAAATAGTTCAAAGTGATTGGGGTGGAGAATATCGTAGTTTTGCAAAAACTCTTCAAGATGCTGGAATTATATTTAGACATTCTTGCCCTCATACCTCTCAACAAAATAGGAGAGAGAGCACAAACATAGCCATATAGTGGAGACAGGACTTACTTTGCTTGCCCAAGCAAAGATGCCTTTATTTTATTGGTGGGAGGCATTTCACACAGCAACTGTGCTCATAAATAGACTTCCTACTCTTGTTCTTGGAGGTATTTCACCATTTATGAGGTTGTTTACTAAGTATCCTGATTACTCCAATTTAAGGGTTTTTGGAGCAGCCTATTACCCTTGTCTAAGATCTTATAATCAACATAAGCTTGATTTTAGAACAACAAAGTGTGTTTTCATTGGTTATAGCAACTCACACAAAGGTTATAAGTGCTTAAGTCCTACTGGCAAAATTTTCATATCTAGACATGTTGAATTCAATGAAAAAGAGTTTCCTTTTGCTAATGGTTTCATAAACAGGAAACTTTTACTTATAGACGAGACTCATCCTACTATTTTCTTCAGACCTATACTTTGTTCTCTGCCTTCACAGTGCTCTTTCTCTGGTAATATATCTCCTCAGCTGCCTCAATCACCAAACACTACTATTTCTGGTGATATTTCTGTTTCATTAAATGAACATCCAGTTAGTGAAGGTCCTAATTCACCTCAAAGTTGTGCATCACCAAAGAATAATACAAGTAATAATAACAAATAAAGTTGCTATGTCCTCACCAAATCAAATTTACAGTCTTCAACATCCTGCAGTGACATTACCTTCAACTGAACCTGATCAAGGTGTTACACAAAATTAGCATCAGATGGTTACCAGAAGCAAAGCTGGTATATTCAAACCTAAAGCTCCTTTTATTGGTTTGACTGAAATTAGTAAATCTGATTATGAAGAACCATTTACTGTTAAAGATTCTTTAAATTCAAAAATCTAGAAAAAGGCTATGATAGATGAATTTAATACTCTTGTAAGGAATCAGACTTGGATTTTGGTTCCTAGAACTGATAAAGAAATGGCTGTTGACTGCAAATGGGTATTTAGGTCAAAGTTTAATCCTGATGGTATATTTCTTAAACCTAAAGCAAGACTTGTTGCTAAAGGTTTTCAACAAAGTCCAGATATTGACTATGATGAGACTTTCAGCCTTGTTTTGAAACCTGCTACTCTAAGATTTATTTTGACTCTGGCTGTTAGTTTTAAATGGCCAATTAGACAGCTGGATATCAATAATGCCTTTCTAAATGGTTATTTGCAAGAAAAGGTGTTTATGAAACAACCAGAAGGCTTTGTTGATAAGAGATATCCCAACCACATTTGTCTTTTGAACAAGGCTATTTATGGACTCAAACAAGCCCCAAGGGCTTGGTATGATAGAGTAAAGGCCACATTATTGACTTGGGAATTCAAGGAATCTCAATGTGACAACTCTCTATTTTATTTCAAGGTGAAGAATAATATCATGTTTGTGCTTATTTATGATGATGATATAATTATCACTGGCAGCAATTCTCCTATGTTATCCTTGTTTGTTAAAGAGTTAGATGCCCTGTTTCCATTAAAAGATCTTGGCACTCTGCATCATTTCTTAGGCATAGAAGCCTATAGAGATAGTTCTAGTCTCTATATGAAGCAGGAAAAATATATTCTTGATCTACTCAAGAACTTTGGCATGGAATCATGTGCTTCAGCTCCAACACCGATGGTTATAAATAAGCATCTGTCTATTCATGTTGGGACTCCCATGAAGAATCCCTCAATTTATAGACGAGTAATTGGAGCATTACAATATCTGGTCAACACTTGACCAGATATTCTCTTTGCAATAAATAAACTTAGTCAATTTTTACAATCCCCTACAGACATTAATTGGCAAGCAGCTAAATGAGTTCTCAGATATCTAAAGGGAATGACTGATCTGACTCTTCATCTAAAACTAGTTGAATATCTCACCTTACATGGGTTTTCTGATGCGGATTGGGCTGTGTGTGTTGACGATCATCGATCCATGGGAGGTTACTGTGTCTTTCTCAATGATTCTCTAATTTCCTGGTCTGGGAAGAAGCAAAGAGTTGTCTCCCATTCGAGTACAGAGTCAGAATATAGAGCACTTGCAGATCTTGCCATTGAACTCTCTTGGATTCAATCTTTGTTCTCTGAGATTGGTTTTTGATTGACTCAGATTCTGACCGCCTAGTGCGATAACCTCAATGCTTCTGCCTTGGCTTCAAATCCAGTCTTCCATGCTCGAACTAAGCATATAGAATTGGATATTCATTTTATTCGCAAGCGAGTTCTTACGTGCCAGATGCTTGTTCGTTTTGTACCTTCCTCAGATCAAGTGGCTGACATTTTTACAAAAGCCTTATCTCACTCTCACTTTCTGAGTTTGAGAGATAAGCTTGGTTTAGTCAAAAGCCCAACCTCTCGTTTGAGAGGGGATGTCAAGACAATAGAGAGGAAGCCCAACTTACACAAGTCCAATCAATATATACAAGCCCAATAAATGATTCCAATATATTTATCTATATATTTTTTATATTTGTAGTTTGCTATAGGGCATTCTTTGTATACGTGGCTAAACCACATTCATTAGGGTTTCTGTACATTCTCTATATATAATATAATATTCATTGGCCTCTGTGCGCCACTTTTATCATTTTCTTCTTTTGAGTAAAGCTTATCTTGAACAAACAGAACATCATTAAAAAAAAACAGAGACAGAGAGAGAGAACAACACAAACAGACTTTAAGAAAAACAGATTCCAAAAACATGAAAGACAAAGAAGACCCAAGAAACATACAGAACATCTAGACTCCGAAAACTTATAAAACAAACTGAACCCAAAGCTCCAAAAGCCCAAGTATAGTCATGCTTTGATCATGCAAATGTCGTTTTGTTCCTAAACACTTGAACCATTTTGAAAATTGTATTTAGGCTTGTTTTTGGAGAGTATTAAAATTGGACTGGGCAAGTCAGATCCCAAGGAATTCCGTACACACACGCGCAATACAATTAACCTAAATGAAGTCTGGCCAAAAAAGGAAAAAAAAAAGAAGAAAAAAAACCCAAATGAAGTAGCTTGAGACCTTGAGTTGAGTGGATGAAAAGAATAACGGAGGCAATGAACACGCATGGATTTGAAAATGCAAGGCTGGAGAAGTTTCAACTTCAGAACTAGTCATATATTATTTTCGTTGCTATGGACGTGAAACACAAGCCTTCCAAGTTCAAAATAAAGAAACAATATTTGAAAATTGGCCCCTAGGGCATCTATGTATGTCTATCATCATCATCATCATCATTATCCCCATTAATTCCTTTATCATGGTTAGGACCAAAATCATTTTCCATTCCCTTCCTCCAATATCTGAAATTCAGAGTTGTTTGGTTGTTGAAAAGAATATGAATGAAATGGATTAAAAAATAAAAAAAATGAATAAATTAAATCAACCTCACTCTCACTTATAAAAGGCATGATAAAACTTTATACCACATATCACAAATGTAAAAATCATTACATCCTGTACAAAAATCATGAATTATAACTCTTAATTTTATGAATTAAATTATCATTTTTTTTTCATGAACATAGTTGAGCTATCTATCTCTCCTCCACATTTTAATCATTTATTTTATTTTATTTTATTCTATTTCATTTCTCATCATTTCTTGTAATCAAACGGGTTTAAAGTCACTCCTTCATTCTTCATTCGTCACTCGTTCCAGAGCTTCATTATTCCAGCCCTTTATCTTCTCCAAATTTATCACTTCTTTTATGAGGAAGAGAATGGGAATTTGCTATCTATGACTACGAGGGATAAACAAATAGATGAATTAAATCGCCGTCTACCCTAACTAGGATTTATCAACTAACTCATTTGCTTTCAAGGATTCTGAGAATTGTCTTACAGGAAATTATATGATCCAAGCTTGAATGATCAACCAAAGCTATTCCCCCCCCCCCCCCCAAATGAATGCAAAAGAAAATGAGGGTCTCCTTGTCAAGGGAATGGACCGTTAACCTAAAAGGAACTTAATGCTTTTTAAATAAATTCTCAAATATTATAACTGTTAGATTTCATCAATAATATAAATTTGGTACAATAATCACGCTCCAAATTACAGTAGAAGTTTAACACACACACACACAAACACACGAGAGAAACGTAAGAAAACTCAACCAAAAATAATAATTGCTGTGATGTTGATCCAACCCAAATATTGTACTGCAGCATGTAACAAGAACAAGGGATCACTTCCAACTTATAAATTTGTATTTTTTAAAAAAAATTATTGTAAAATATTGTTTTGTGAGATTCAAATACATGGGGCGCTCTTTGAATCTTGTGTTTTCCGTGTTGGCACCAAACAACTTTGTCTGTCTCAAATGTTATTGCCTTAATGGCCAAACTATGGTAACAACTTGTGAGAGTATATGGCCTTGTGTTAGATTATATACGAATTGGAGGTGCGATGATGATTGATAAGAAAGGGCAAACATAGGAAGGAAGACAAGTGGTGGAGAGAAGAATATGGGGATGTCTTTTCTTTTCCGGTGTGTTATACTATTATTATTCATTTCTATTCTTTTTGCCGTCCAGTCCACTCAAGCTTCTTCAGATTTGTGCAAAATCGGGACTTATCTTTCTGTTTTAGTCTCATTTTGACCATCTCTGCCATTAATTACTTGCCCTCAAAAGAATAAAGAAATTTGGAGTTTCAATTCTTACATGAATGTGTGGTGATTGATTTTTTTTTAACAAAAAAGAAGTTCAGGTGAATTGAATCCTGAGAACATATCTTCAGGTTTAAAAAATACTTCAAGATAGTGATCAGTTTTTTTAATTTGCAGATATGATGAAGATGAGGAAACTAGGTAGTTTGCCAAGCCCACTTCCTGCACCGAGCAATCCCTCTCCCTGAGCTCCGAATATTGCCACTAGTCAATTAAATAAGCTATAATGTTATCCTTTTTTTTTTTATCTTTAAATATAAGTGTATTTGAGTTGATATGAAAAATCTTACATAAAATAGAATTAAATTTATTAATGTATGTATGTATATGGAAAGACTTATAAAGGCCTTAAGTTTTATTCTGCCTTGCATTTGATGACAAAAATTTTAAGTTTAGTGACGGTATATATGTTATAATTCTGAATTGTGATAACCCTGTCATTGCTTTACATAATCGCACTTCAATAATTTATATTAAGTTGAAGTCATTGATCAACAAAAGATAATTGAAGGAGTTCCTTATTTAGGTTATGTATGCTACACTAATATCAACTTCAAGGACAGTCATATATTATTGTCGTTGCAATGGACGGGAAACAGATGGCTTCAAAATTCAAAATGAAGAAAATTGATGTGGAGACGTTTGACCGTCTGATCAGTATCCTGCCTTCCCCTAAAAAAGGCTTCCATTTTAATGGGCTGTGGCCCATTAGGATTTCAAATCAAACAATTGCATGGCTCCAACCTAAACGCCCATGGATAGAGATGAGAAACAGGCATGCCTAATTCTTATGGGCTTGGGTCATAAAATCCAATATTTCATAAAATTCTCCTTTTTGAAGCTGAGCCCTTTTTTTAAAGGGCTGGGCCAATAAACCCATTTAAAAAAATTATAATAGTTGTGATTAAAAATATTTATTTGTTTTTTTCATATTGAATGCAGAAATCACAAATTGAATTAAACTTGCTATCGAGTCCTCAATACACAATTCCTTCCCTCTCCAACAATAAGCCAGATTATCTGAATAATCCACATATCAAATCCACACTGCCAATCAAATCCATATTTTGAAAACAAAAAACATGATTATTAGAAAAAAGAAGACAACTTTTAATAAAGACAATGATCGTAAGAAGGGATCACCATTCACAATCATAAAAGAGATTAGCATTGAAGTGAAACACAATGAGGAGGGATGAGTTGACTTGCCGAGATCATCAAGTCGAGATAGAGACCAAATCCAAGAGGCTGAGATCAAGTTTGTGAAGTGATGAGGTGAGTAGTCGTTGATGGAGGTTGGAGAGTCAGAAACATGATACATCAAGGCGCTGAGATGGAGATGCCAAGATCGCTACTTCATGAGTGACATAGGCAAGACCGAGATGACAGATCGTGGAATTGTGATATTGTGGTGAAGGCGAGGCCAAGTGGCCAAGAGAGATTGCACAAGATCAAGAGGTCGAGAGAGATTGAGCGGTAGTGGAAGACACAAGCGAGTCGAGAGATAGTTGGGTAAGAGGAGAGGGAGACTAAGGAGAGGAGTGAAGCGCGAGAGACCAAGGAGAAGGAGACGAGGATTTGGGATTTTGGTTTTCCTTCAAAGGCTTAAGTTGTGCATTTTGGTTCTGGGTGTTAAAAAAAACAAAAGAGAGACAACGAGCTTGGAGAGCCACTTGAACTAGAGCTCATTTTTTTCAAAGCTTATTAGAGCTAAGCTTTGAAGCCCCATTTTCCCAAAGAAAAAAATATATATCAATTTTTTAACTCAAATCCGTATAAAAACATGCATAAATGGGCAACTCTCCATACTCAGCTCTTATTTTTCAATTCTACCCGTGGGCCTATATGTACCTTAGTCCTCTCCCTTTCTCTCATTGATCCCCTTGTTAACGGGAGGTCCAAAATCATTTTTAAAATTGATGATAAATTAAATTCCTGTATAAACACCCTAGCCAGGATTTATCAACTAATTCATTTGTTGTAGAGCTATTTTTACCCAACGAATGCACAAAAAAAAAAATTGAGGATTTCATTGTCAATGGAATGGATGGTTAAGCGAAAGAAACTTGATGCTTTTTTAAATACAGTATCAAATTGGATTTGATAAAAATAAAAGAATTAAATTGAAAGAAATTTACCTGATGTTTGGACATTGAAGGGTGATTGAACTGAAATTTAGATTAATAAATATAATATTATGAGATATTGAATGATTCTCTAAAAAGGAAAGGAAGGAGAAAAAAACGTGTTAGCGGAGTCTATATAAATGTCTTATTTGATGAAGGAAAAAAAAAACGTGTTTGAAGAAAATTATGTAGAAAAAGACTGCTGAACCAAGCAATTAAGAAACTTGTTTTGGGCCAAATTATGCAGAAAATTGACGCGAACTAAAGAATTTAGAAGAAAATCGTTATCAAATTTGTGTGATGAGTATATATAGAAATATAAATATAAATGGAAGGTGCGACGATGAATGATGAAGCAAAAGAGAAGTGGAGAAGGATATGGATATGTGTTTTGTTTACCGAAGTCTGATATTATTATTGCTTGTTGTCACTGCCTCCATCGTTTTCGTCATTCAATCCACTCATGTCATTTCAAGTTTTGTCTTGTGTTTTCAGACAACTCAATACTCTGTACTTGTACCTATTTTGAATGTTCGAAATTGGCACCTTCACACAAATTGTCTTGTGTTTTTGAATGATAAATTGTAACTTTGTTGTGTGTGTGTGTGTGTGTTCGTTCATGCATGGTTCTGCAGATATGACGATGAGGAAACTGAGTCATTTGCAACTTCACCTCCCACCTCATGAATATTAGCCCAACCGCTCTACTTTTTCCCTGTTATAGGCCGACACCGTTTTATTTGTTTTTCACAAACGAAAGAGATTTTTCTTTTTTGAGAAAATGATAAATAGGAATCTTGAAAAGAATCAATTGAAGATCTCAAGATATTAAAATGTTAGATAAGGATCATGGTCTTTATTTGCATTTAAAATATTTTTAATTATTGGAATAACATGCCACTTGTAAATTTGAGAAATGTTGGTTGTGAATTTAAGGAATACCAATTGTAAATGGATCATAGTTTCATGAATATATAGTCACTTGAAAAATTTAAAGACAATCACCTGTGAATTTTTAGAAAATTACTTGTGAATATATGAAAAATTGAATGTGAATGTATATTCAAAAACATGATAAAGTCTTTAAATTATTAATTTATAATTAAGACCATTCATATTCACGTACAACTTATGTTATATGTATTCAAAGGTAACCTTCTTTAAATTTACAATTGACTATCCCTAAAGTATAAATTATGCATGAATTCATGAGATTAGTAGTCATTTTGCTGATACAATCTCCAACTCTTAATAATTTTACCAATTTGGCAACAAAATGACACTGAGGTATGTACACATCAGCAACTTTAACTCTATCATCGGTAACCATAAGGGCTAATAATAACATAGCAGACATATGAAATTTAAAAGAATTGAAGTAGTGGAAAAATATATTTAGGGACTAATCCCAAAACATGATAAAAGAATAAGAGCCAACAGTTGTATTTTAATTTCCTAGATAATTATATTAAAAGAATTTTATCTATTGTTTGGACCGTCATATATTGTGATGAAATTTAGATTAATAAATATAATAGTATTAGATATTAAATGATTCTTCAAAAATGAAAGGAAGGAAGGATCAGTTTATGCTTCTAATTAAAACTCAGATTACATATATAAAATAAAAAAGAAGCGAAGAAGAAAGAACTTGTTACCGGAGTCTGCTCCATATTGGGCATTAACCTAACATTAATTAGAAGCGTAGAAGGACCTGATAACTTTCCGTGGATTGGAAACACTGGGTGCCTTGACAAGTCCACTAACCATGTATATTGCTTTATAAAACTATGGAGATGTGGTTAAGCTATTAACTTTATTTTAAAATATAATAAAATTTTATTTTAATCTCTATTTAAAGAAAAACAATTCAAATTTATACTACATTTTTTTCTGAAATAATGAATTTAAATAGGGACAATATTAAAAAATTATAATTAATATCCCGTAAACTATTTCCTAGTCGAATATGGAATGTACGTTGACTGAGCATTCGATGAAGGCAAAATTTAATTAATTTTCATTTGAATCTTGAGTCGTACGTACGTGTTCTGTCCAGGCTGATAAAGATCTTGTTTGTCTCAATTGTTTTCGGCCAAATTATGTTGAAAACTGCACCCAACTATATAGATTTTTTCTTTAAAAAAAATCATAAACAATTTATTTGATGAGTATATATAAAAATCGAACGTGCGACGATGTGATGAAGCAAGAGAGAAGTGGAAATAGTTAGATCAATGGGTGTGTGTTTGGTACCGAAGTCTGCAGATAATATTATTGCTTGTGTTCATTGCGTCCATCGCTTTCCTCATTTAATCCACTCATGCCACTTCAGGTTTTATCGTGAGCTTTCAGACAACTCAATACTTTGTACTTGTACCAATTTGGAATGTTCAAAATTGGCACATAATAACTTTGTTGTGTGTGTTCATATATGGTTCTGCAGATATGAAGATGAGGAAACTGGGTCATTTGCCAGCTTCACCTCCTCCCTTTCTCCTTGTAGTGGCCATGGCCACTAGTGACTACTCATTCATCATCTTTCATATATGGGCTAAAAACCATTTTTCTTCCTAAATGTTTTTTTTAGAAGCACTAAACACCGTATATTAAAAGGTAGGAAAATTTTCCTTAATATTTTTTTAAGAGCAAAATCACATTTTTGTCAAAGACTTGTTATTTTTTTTATTATTCAATGACGTTAAATATTTGTGGGGTCACACATAGTGAGAACAAGACATCTTAATTCATTTTGACTTATTAAAGTATACAGCCTAAAGGAGGTGGAAGTGATAGGAATTGAGTTTCTCATTTTAGAAATGAAATAATAAAATGAGTCAAAATATCTTATTATCACTATATGTGAGTTGCACAAAAATTCAACGTCATCAAAAAATGAGAAAGATAACAGGTCTTTAATGAAAAGATAATTTCACTATTAAAAAAATTATTTAAAGGGAATATAGTCTTATCTTTTAATACAAGGTATTCAGCGCTTTTAACAAAAATTGAGGAGAAAAATAGACTTTAACCCTTCACATACACATAAAGTGAAGTAAATTTAGGGGGGAAATATGTAATTTCAATAAAATTTCAAATCCGCAACTTTGTAATTAATAAAATGTTGGAGACTAGCAGGCAAATAAAAACAATTTCCAACTACTTTTTATGTATGCCCTTTTCATTATCTCTGTGGTTCCTCTTATCAACCAATTGCATTGCTTTTTTTTTTTATTTTCTTTGCCTTTTTTTTTCTTTTTTGGGTTCTACATCAGTATTAGTTGAAACCGCCTCTGGTTTTCTGAGAAATTAAACTTGTATATGGAGAACTGAAAGTATATTTTTCTAATTAAATGACGAATGCAAGATTTTTGTACAGTTAAAATTAATTTCAGATACATTATGCATTCTAATGATCAAGTGGTCTCATGTGTCCAGTTAATCCGATTGGAGGTTGTGGAGTGCTATAGAGTATTGGAGGCTTTTTTTTTGGAAACAACAATAAAATCTAAGCTGTTTGCGAACATGTAACATTACCTCGGCCCAACGGTAGAGCATTTTCTTGGGTCTAGGCCCAAAACGAGACCTTCAGAGGAAAATTATGAGTGCTTGAACTAAGGATTGTAAGGCTTTACCCCAGAGGGAGCCCTTCCAGAAATTCTCAAGGGCCAGGGCCGAACCCAGGCCTGAGAGGGGGTTTGGAAATAGTTTTCAACCAGCAATAGACGCGCCTCGGTTAGAACCTCAATAGCTGCGTCATTGCCCCAAGCGTAAAGATGAGTTATAGGGCTTTCAAAGTCTTCCTTTTATAGGCATTCTCGTAACTCATTCTTTTTATTAGCCAATGTGGGACGAGAAGCTTGAACTTAATTGGTTGTGCTATATCCCTTTGTAACTCACATTACTATGACTTGACAGCCACCCACGTCTTCACATAACATGTTCTTAATCTTAACTGACAAAGCATCTGATTTAGAGTACATTTTAATAGTCCACAAGATTTTGACTCTAGCTGCTTAATAGCATTTGAAATTCTCTTGGCAAGAGAGAATGATTTGCAAAATTTGCTTCAAAAAATTGTAAGATCATCAATTTTGCTCTGGCACCTTCATTCCTAGGTACTGGCTGTTGCATTTGAGGTTGACACACTCACGTGAGATCTATACCGGTTTTTGATGATTGTTCTCCTTATTGCTCCCACGTTATCATCCATGCAGTACCGTTATATTTTCTGAAAGTTTTTATCTCATCAATGACGTAAATTTTCTTAACTGACCTCAAACCTCACCCTTAGCTTACTATAGATTTTCACAAGCTTATTAAGAATTAAAGGTTTTCTCCATGCTCATCGGGAAAATTTACATGTTTTGATTATTTATCGAAAAGATTATCCTCAACTTCCCACACTTTATCACAATTTACATCTAGCTCTAACTAGCTAGAAATAACATGTCTTTTTAAAATCGGGGGAAGAAAAGAAAGGAAGCGATTGAACTAATACTATATTTGGATACATATGAATTTTGATTTGAATTTGAGCTAAATTTATTATTTGAATAATTAAAAATGGATGGCTCAAATTCAAATCCAAATCCTACCTCAATTTTTTTGTAATTTGAAATTCTTTCTAAACTCTTATTATTTCAAATCTTAATTCAATCTCTTTTAAAATATGACCCAAATACATAAAGGCTTGATCAACCTGCCAATGATAATTGGATTGGACCGTCAAAGTTGATAGAAAAAAGCAGCCACCAAGACCAAATAGCCAACTTCCACCAAAATAGATCAACGGGGCTAGACTGCCAATTTCCACTAGGACCTAACTGATGGCAACGACAGGGATTGAACTGTAATGACCTAAGATTTCATAAAAATAATAATAATAAAATAATAAAAATAGATAAAATAATAGTAATTAAATTAAAATTTAGATGAGCTATTAAAATACATTTTTATTAATCTTGGGAAAGATATAACAAGAGTGATATAGTGGTTTGGTGAAAATTTGTTTGGTATTCAAATTTTTTAGTCTGGGTTCGAATCCTCAAGCAAGAGGGAGAAGCTTATTTTTATTTCAGGCTTATGAAATTACTCTACTGCCCTTCAAGCATTAAAATTTTTTTATTCCCTTCTCTCTTTCCCCGAGAATGTGCGATTGAACCATGGAAAGGGAGGTAGATATATTGATTCTAAAAGCTTCAATTCATCTAGCCGACAATCTCAGTCCCGCACCTCGATTGGTCAATGCCGTCGCCGATGCCATGGGTTCTGCTGTTCAAGCTCCTTCCTTGTTTGATTGAAAACACTGACGTCGACCGTGGTCCTTTAGTTTGTGTGGCTGTGTGTGTGTTCAGATCTCCTTCTCCATTCATCTGCGTTCTTGTCCATCGCTGTGGTGTCCGTGTTACGTGGGTGTGCCCGAACTTCCTTCCTTTTTTTTCAGCTATGCGTCGACAATGGGTACAGGGGGCAGTTCTCTGTTGTTGGTGGTGTGAGTCATGAGTTTTGTCTCCCCTATTCTGTTTGTTCTGTCGGCTTCTTCCCTTCTCTGTCACTGTTGATTCAGGTGAGAAATATTGAACTCTTCTGGTGGATTATGTACGTGTGGGTGTATGATCTGATCACTGAAGATGAAAATCTTACTCTCTCTCTCTGTGCTACTGTATGTGTTGGTTGGGAAGGGGAAATTTAAATTTAAATAGGCTGAAATTAACATTAACAAGTATGCTTTTGATAAGTATTTATCTATTGATGGATTGGTTACTGAAAGAGGTTGCTGTTGGTTTTTTTTTTCCTATCCCTGTTGTTGCAATAACATGAAGTCTTCCTTCCCCTGTTTATTGTGAGTTTGAATTTCCCTCCCTTTCTTTATCTTTAGTTGGTAATATGAGGTATAGAAGTTCCTGGTTTTCTTCCCTCTTGCTGTTTCGTGTGTGTGTGATATTGGCTAGATTATGTACTCCTTCCTTTTTCTTTAACCATGTGAAATGAAGAGATAATAATTAGGACGTCTTTATGTTTGGGATTAATTTTCTATTAAGGTGTAGATATATGTATATATGTTTTGGAGGTTGATGGATTCAAATAATCTTCATTGTAAAATTTTGGGAGTTGGAAATTGATGAGGAAAAAGCTGGTATTAGTTTTTGACTTGATGTCTTAGAAGTATTTGATAAAATGCTTGTTAGAAGGAATGTTGCTTTTGAAATCTAACTATCTTATATGTAAGAAGCATATATAGTTTGGGTTGACCGAATATCTGCTAGCAATATATATAGAGTAGAGTCATCATTAAGAGAGTTGTTTGTTCCTCTTGTCTAGGTAATAGTGTAGCTAAAAGGACTATTGAGAGGTAATTAGATGGAACAAAACATTGTTTTGGGAGCTTACCAGATAAGTGAATAACGTTCCAATCAATTTATATATTTGAAAATTTCCTTTTTATTAACTATTATTTTCAATAATTTACAGTCACTAATATATGCCACTCTAGCATTAATTAATGTTGTTGATTAAATTTCTTTAGCTCTTGAAGTTATCATGATTTATACTTATAAGATTGGCAAAAATGCTTTTATAAATTCTAGTACTCTTTTATTCAACAAAAACAATCATGAAAATGGGTGAAGAAGTTTATGGAACGTTAGTTGTGAATTTTCATATTTTAAAGGATTGATATTTTAAACTATCCATGTGAGTTTGATATTGAGAAGAGAAAAGTTTTTTTTGAAATTGATGATTTTCTCGCATGTTTGAAAATAAATTTCAAGGGGACTTTATACAGAACACTGGTTGCTAATGGTAGTTTCGTTAGCCCTTGGCGCGCTATGGTACACCTAGCTAGTAGGGTGTTCATAGGAGATGCTAGCCCTGTGCGATGGCCAACGCACGTGGAACGGAGGGATGGTTATTCGTGAGCATCGTACTCACGTTTGTTTCGTGGCTTCGACTGCGTTTGGTTAAATACCCTCGTGGACTGTGTGTCCACGTTTGTTTCGTAGCTGTGGCTGCATTTGGTTACTTACCCTTATGGACTGTGTATCCATGTTTGTCTTTATGGCATAAGCCGTGTTTGGTTATTTACCTCTCGTAGATTGTTTGTCCACGTTTGTGAATTGTTCTGATAAACCCCCAGAAATATGAATTTGTAATTAATTGATGACTTCACACTCTAATGTTTTTTTAAGCAAATGTTATTATTTTCAATTATATATTTATTTAATTATTTTGAAACATCAAGTTGCTTTATTGCTATAGATTTAAAGATTCTTGATGTTGAAGTTATATAGAACTTTAATTCCATGCTTACAAATTTGTTTACTTCAAATTGCTTTCTCTTTAATTTACGTAACTATTATATTTTGTTCATTTTAATTGTGAAAAATTTTACGATTGGGACGTTATTTACTAGAAGTTATTATTTTGGTCTCAAGTATATTAGTTGATGATGTATCTTCCACTGATCCTTATGGGGCTATATTATTCTATTGAAGCGAAGAATGGTAGATCAAATTAATTTCAACCTAAATTTAAATTATATATTATATTTTGTAAATTCTTATGTTAGGTGCTCCATATAAGCTGTAGTTAGGGTCCTCGCCCTTATTGTTTGTATTTTGTTATCTGTTGGTGGGAACAGAGTTCTTTGCTACAACTGTTGTTTTGTAAAATGGTTGTAAATTTATTTTTGGGAGAATTCATTGAGAGAGGAGGTTTTGCTAAAATATTTACAAAAAGTCTAGCAATCTTTTATAAAAAAAATAATAAAAAAAATATTGCAATGAATTACATCCTGTTTCAATCGAATTAAAATATCAAATTAGAGTTTCTTTGATCGAGCCTTAAGAGATGTATGTTTGTACATATATCTCATGCCGGTCGTGTTTAAAATTTCAGGGCGTGACATAAACCAACAATGATGATTGGGATCGAATGGCTGACTTCTATGGGACTGGATCGACGGTGATGATGGGGATCGAACGACTAACTTCCACAGGGATTAGACTAACGATGACCACCAGGATTGGCCGACTGACTTCTATAGCGATCGGATCAACGACGACTATAGGGACCAGACAGTGGACTTTCACTGGGATCGTACTGACAGCAATGACATTGATCGGACAACCAACTTTTACTAGAATTGGATTGATGATGAAAGTGAGGACTGACCGGCCGATTTCTATAGAGACTAAATAGACGACGACTACCAAGATCGAATTGATGGCGACGATGGGTATTAAACAACCAACTTCCACCTTGACCAAATTGACAGAGACCATCCGGACAAGAAGGTCATCTTCTACTGAGACCGAACCAAGATAACGATGAGGACTGACAGGCTGATTTCTATGGGGATCAAACCGATAGCGACTACCAGGACTGGATTGACAACAACAACAGGGATCGAACGACTGACTTCCGCTACAATTGGACGATCTATATCAATCCAATCTCGGTGGTAGCTGTCAATACAGTCCTAGTAGAAGTTGGCCGTTTGATCCCAATCATTGCTGTCAATCCAATCCCTGTGGAAGTTGGCTGTCTGATCCTAGTGGGAGGTAGCCGTCTGTTCCTTATGGTCACTGTCAATCCGATCCTTATAGAAGGATGCCTTCTGGTCCCCGCCATCACCATTAATCCAGTCCCTGTGGAAGTTGGCCATCTTATCCCTATCATCATTGTCGGTCCAATCCCTGTGATAGTCGATCATCCGATCCCCATCATTGCCATTGATCTGATTTTAATGGAAGTTGTCAGTCCCTATTTTTTGCTTCAGCTCGATCTCAATGGAAGTCAACCATACTGTCTCAATCATCACTAATGCTGCAGTCCCAATTAGCTTTGACTATCAGATTTCAACGAAAGTTAGCCATTCAGACTGTCAACTTTGACCAGTCTTCCAAGTTTCTTTTAAATTGAGATATAGAATTTAAAATTTAAAATTTTATTTTAGATCCAAACAAAGGATTTTAATGTTAAAATTTAAAATTTTTTATATCATCCAAACAAATAATTTAGAATCTATAAATTTCAAATGTGAGATTTGAAATATAATATTTTCAATCCAAATTTTCAATTTAAGTCCACCCATTCAAACACAGCCTCTAAGATGATTTTTAGTTAGCTCAAATGTATTGTGGTGCCTTGAACTTCAAACTTCAAACTCACCTCTTTTTATAGATATATACTTCAATCAATACCATTGCACATTTACTTTTTCTCTTCTGATAATTCAACTTGTATGTACTTTATATAAAGTGTATTTGAGAGGTATCCAACTCGATTTGTACTCTTTACGTAATAGCATGAAGTGCAAAAACATGATTGTTTTATGAGAAATGTGATTCTGGGGACTAAATATAGATATATTTATATATACATATATATATGATAGGGGACGTGGAAGCAGAATTGTACTAGTTTAGGGACAGAAACCTGAAATACAATAAAAACACAAGAACAAAAAGAAAGGGGCAAAATTTATGATGAAAATAAAGAAAGTAAGGAAATAAACAATGAGATAATGATCAAGAATAAGATCCTCTAGAGCACCAACCTCTAGGAACCTCAACCTTTGAAGACACCATAAGAGTTGATCATGCTCTTGATCATGTCTATTTCTCATACGAGATGCCACCACAAAGCACTAAGACTCACAAGAGTTATAAACTCTAAAATAAATAATTTCATTCAACTTCTTTTCTGTTTACAAGAGGAAGCATGTCTAATTTATATAGGCTCATAGAGAAAGCTATTTCTTAAAATTAAAACCCTAAATACTAAAAGGAGAAATAATATAAAATAATGAGGAAATATTTAGCCACATAATTTAGGAGATGTGATCCTAAAATTATGGGATTACAAAACTTAGAAATTAATAATATAATTAATCATAATCTTTGATTGGACTCAAAATAGGAAACTAAGACTAATCTTGCTTTTTAAGAAAGGGAGTCAAATCAAAGGACTATTAAAATAGGAAATAATTTAGGAGACAATCAAGGGATCATAAAGAATTTAAAATCATGCCACCCTTGACTTCTTCACTAGAGTTTCATGCCTCCTTGTTTGCAAGAGACTCAACTTGTAGTATTCCTTGCATTGGGCTAAGGTTTGCATCTCTTGGACTTGACTCTTCATGGATTTAGATCTTAAGCACATTATACACATATAGATGCTCTTCATTGGGCTTGAGAGGAGTGCCCCAATGCTCTTCAAACTCTTAGACTTCTTGCACAAGACTAAACAAGGCTTGCTTCATGGCTTTAGTTCAGACTCTTGTCATTGGACTTCTAATATATTGTAAAGGGTTTTTAGGCATGTTGGATTAGAAGTATTGGGCTCCTTGCTCCTTACTTTGGGCTCCTTTTATGCCACCATGCTCATGATTACCATCCTTAAGCTTCGTTGTCATTAACACTATATCATCTATGCCATGGGATCCATCAATACATACATACATACATACATATATATATATATATATATTATATTGTTGAGACATAATATTTATTCTCATGTGTTATTTGAATTCTAACGTTTGACTCGACGTTCAATAGTCACAAAAGATAGTTGTATAGAGAAAGCCAGAAAGGGATTGGAGCCATTCACAAGTTAAACTCTTCAATTTTCAATTGTATCTTGTGCGCTTTAACATCTTCTATCCATGACAATTAATGACCTTGTATCTCATCAATTGTTCTCGGCCAAATATATGTTGAAAGTTAGGTATATGCCTTGGGATTCCTAAGGATCTTATCTGGTTTAGTGTAAGTCTCGTCAATTGATTTTTTATCAGGCTAGATTTTTTCGGCATTGGCCTAAACCGAGCTCAATCAAGTTGGATCAGATTGACTGGGTTATTGGGGAAACCCTCCTAGGACTAATGAAGTTATTTTTTCTATGTCAACAGAAGAGGTTAAATAGAGTTAAATACACGTCAGCAAAATAAACTGAGTCAATATCATGTCATGGTCCTTCTATCGATTATTTTTAAAAAATGTAAAGACTAGCATTTCACACATATCAAATTAAATGAACCAGAAACAATGAAACAAAATTATATGGACTAAAAACAAAATAGAATAAAAAAATGACAATAAAACCTCTTTGAAATGTATAAATGATAATTTGATCTCTTAAAATGCCATAATTTTTCAAAAGTCCCAAAAGACCTTTCTGTCATTAATAAATTTATATAAATTATCAAATTATCATTGTTGAAAATAAATGATTCACAAGTTTTTTTTTAAATATTCACAACTTTATTTCTTATATTCGCAACAGTGCAACAGTAAATAAAAAATCTAACATGTGAAGTTGTAATTTACTGTTGCATTGTTACCAATAGAAAAAGAAAAGTTGTGAATATTTAAACAAAATTTATGAATTATTTATTTTTCAACAAGGGCAATTTTGTAATTTATATAAATTTATTAATGACAGAAAAGTCCTTTGAGACTTCAGGGGAATTATGGCATTTTGAGGAATTAAATTATTATTTATATATTTTAAAGGAATTTTCTTATCATTTTTTCTAGAATCAAAATATAGGGATCCATTGTTATATTTTTTTTCCATTTATTTTTTAATGGGGAATAATATCTGGTTCTTCAAATGTTAGATTAGCTTTGCTTGACCACAGAGGTTGAGCTGGTCAAGTCCTAGGTCAAGAACAAGTTTTCTTCTTAATTATTTTAGGTTTACATTTATCAATGCTGCACATGCAAATGTAATAAATTCCTTGTTTTAAAATATGCATATATTGGTTTGAAGATTATAATTTGGAATGGTTTAAGTTCTTTCCATATTCCTTTCCCAACATTTTCTCTTTACTTCTCATCTCCCACTAAAGTAAATTTATACATGGTCAAATTAAATATTTTATTTTAACAATTATTAAAACATTAAAGTATCAAATAAATAAATATATAAATTTCAAGAGTAAAACATATATTAATACAGTAGCCAAGAGAAAATATAAATACGACAAGTTAATTTTGTAAAAGAGTAAATATAAATTTCAACAATTTGATCTAAAAAGAAGTACTGGAGGGGAACGTCACAGAGAGATAGAGAGAGAGAGAGAGAGAGACAGAGAGAGTCGATGAGCGTATCTATAAATTTGAAGGCATAAGGAGGCAAAAACAATTATAGCATTTCAATAGGGAGACGTAGTGGAGAATCTATGGGTGTGGCTTCTCTGAACCGTTTTCTGATACTGCTAATTCTAATAGTCACTCTCTCATCTCTTCTTCTCATGCAGGTCGCTCAGGCCAGTATTGCAGGTCTGTGTTAATTATTATTCAATATTGCTATATATACATAAACAATATTACACACAAACACACGCAGACATATGAATAAGGGGTATGTATCCATCTGATATTTTTGCGTTCAGATTAATATGCCATGATGCCATCGGTTTTTTTTTAACGTACAGAGAAGGAGCCGGATGTGAAGGTGTTAGATATTGTGTACACCAAGGTTCATCATTTTGCAGAGACGAGCATGAGGAGGATCAGGAGGATCAGGAAACTGGGTCGCTTGCCAACTCCACCACCTCCACCGGCCAGATCTCCGCCATTAGGTCCGGCAGCAATATAATGAAGTCCTAATAACAAAATTGTGTGTTTACTTCATAGCTCATCAGGGCCATTCACAAGGGACTGCTCAATTACAACAAACTATTTTGCAGCTGAGGTGCCTGCGGTCATCTCTACTGTTCAAAATCTCAGCCCTTTATTTTCACGGAATTAATGAGATGAAATTCTCTTATCATTTGTTGAAATGATGGGCTGAGATTTTAGATAAAAGAGAAGCATTAGACACTCCAAACTCGTAAACTTCTGCACTTTCATAATTTATTTCAGTAGAGAAAACTTTATATCCTGCAAATAGTATTGCTCTTTTTGATTGTGGCATTATATATAAGTTTCGCTTGTCGAACACATACATTCGTGTGGATCTACAGAAGGAAAAATATTGAAAGCCGTATACCCTTTTTCTTTCCCCCTTCTCTAAACCGTTCTGTGACAATACAATAATTAGCCTCTAATATAATGAAAAGCTTTATTCTATGCGTATTGATATTAAGTAATGAACTCATTAATCTTTATTCCTCCTCAAAGTTTTTGAATTAAAGTGACCAAAAAAAAAGTTTTTGAATTGAAAATGTTAAGTTGGAAGAAAAATAGAGTAGTACTCTAGATATCCGTATGAGTTTTTGTAGTGACAAATTAAGTTGAGGTTGGACCATTCTCCAGAATCTTGAAGAAAACATTATAATATATAGGCAAAGACTGTTCGTTAATTAACTGCGCTATTAGAAGACTTCAGGCTATTACCAAGAGGGGAAAAAAAAACAAAAAGAAGAAGACTTGAGAACAGCAGAACCAACCTTAAAATATTAATTTCTTTTAATCTTCATATATATATATATATATATATATATAAGATGTTAATTTTATTGTGATGGCATATGTTGAGTCCATTATTTTCTTCTCGATAAAATAGTGATAAGAGACTATTAACTCATGTAGTAATAATATAGGAAAATATAGGTAGAGGTCTAGAATTTAAATCTTCTCTACATAAGTATAGGATGTGTGTGTGAAATAAATTAAAATACTAATTTTTTTTAAATGTGAGTTTAAGTTGCCTTCTCTAACTAGTGAAATCATACAGCATGTGGTTGTAAGGGGTTGTATTAGTTTAATTAGTGATTTCGAGCTCAAGTCCTAGACATGCAGTTATATTTGATATTCATTGAAAGAGTTTTGCCACAACTATGGTCCTGCCTGACTCAGCCCATGAATAATGGGTAATTATATGAAAGAAAAATCATACATGCTGAAAAATCTGGTCAATTGAATCAAATTAAAATTAGTTATAAGGAGTAAGGACGCGCTCAACTAACTGCGTGTACTGTTACCAGTAGCAGGAATGTAAAATGAAATGCTGTTATAAAAATGGTACATTTTGACTGAGAACAAATATATTAAAAAGTCTTGTATTTACGTCCCTTGAGGGTCATACGAATGCCAACAAATTTATGTTTTTGACTGAAGGAAAAAAAAAAAAAAAGAGCACGAAAAATCCACAACCAAGACTTTGACATTAATCATCTAGCTTCTACAGGAGAAAATTCGCCTTCTGCAATTCCCCTGGACTTGCTCGTTGGAAATTAAATGATTATTGCGCCAAATGTAAGAATGCTCATTGAAAACAAAACATTTACTTATCATTTAGAAAGAGAGAGTATGAGAGAAAGAAGAACATTTAATAAATGGTATTTTGGGGAAAGATAAGATGATTTTAAAGTATCTATTAACTTTATTGATTTATGTCCCCAAATTGAATTATTTTATCCTATAAAAAGGAAGAGATTAAATAAATAAAGAAGGTTTCTCAATGTGCTCTTAATAGTGGAAAACATACGGAGATATGACTGCTTAAACATCATGAGATTTCACATTTAAATCCATGGGAAGATGTTCTTTTTATTCGAAGACTTGGGTCTTTAGGAAGCCTAACACGGGATAATAATGACTAGAAGCCATAAAATGTCTTTTTTATGTAAATTAATTTAGATGTTATATTGTATAGTGATGACATGTCAAGTCGATTTTTTTTTTTTTCCAATAAATGCTGGCAAAAGACCGTGATTATAAGTAATGTTATTAGAACGGAGCAGGTCATGGCATAAAAGATATTTGACAGTTCCATAAACATAGTTCTAAGTTTCTGATTCTCGCGTGTTTGAAAGATTAAAAATTAAAATAGTTCGTTTGGACAGTAAAGTAAATAGGCCCATGTAGGTTCTGATCCAAATATAATAAGCCCACCCAACCAAATTAGGCCCAGCCAATTCCATTGTCTGATACATCATGGGCCGGCTCTGGTCCAACCAAATTTATAAAACAATGATATCTTTGTTTTTTAGATGGTTTTGTAATTTTACTAAAAAAAATTATATTGTTATAAAATATAGTAAATATATAAACAACATAGCCATGAATCTTAATAGAACAATAATATAAAATATAATTATATATATAATATAAGAATACATTAATTTAGCTAAAATCTCATACCTTATTTTAAAAGCCAAATCGTGTTGACGTGTTATAAAATATAGTAAATATGAAGAGTAGAGAAGAACAAGAAAATAAAAAAAATGAAGAGAAAAAAATGAAAGAAAATTCTCATTCACTAGTGTACATATACTTTAGATAAGACCTCTATCTATATGCCTTCAACCATTCAAATCTTATTCTAATGTTATAAAGATATAAGGGGGCATATAATAGTGCATTATAGAACTTTTGAAGGTTATAAACTATTAACAACAAGAAATTCTTTCCATGCTATTCATTAGAACATTAAGGATAACAAGATTATAAGAGCTATGAGTTATGGACATTCATAATATAATATTTATAATAAAGATTGAGGAGGCTGGTACTCTAGAAAAATAGGAAGACATAACTAATCAAAAGACCCTATAAGAGGTTTAGGTACATGAAAATAATGAAGAGATCTTGATAAGTTATGTTACTATGGGAAAAAGATGGAACTGAAAAAATATAGTCATCAACAACATATTTTTATATAATGTTGCTATGAAAATAGGAATCAAAATGAGAATTTAGAACCAAAATCGGTTGAAGAACACAAACATAGAAATGATTGCCCAAATAGAAAGATGCAATTAAGCAAAGTTAAATTCACTTTCAAAATGTAAAGTTTTTAGACCTCTAGTCCAAATACTTAATGATGTTGAGCCAATTGGATATAAATGAGCATTTGTACGAAAACAAAATGAAAAAAATGAAATCGTTAGATATATAGCACGACTAGTAGTACAAGAATTTTCACAAAAATTTGGTATTGATCATAAAGAGATATATTCTCCTTGGTGGATGCAATCACTTTAAAATATTTAATTAGTTTGATAGTATATAGAAAACTTAATATGCGCCAATGGATATTGTTATAGCCAATTTATATGGCTCTTTCGATACGAAAATTTATATGAAAATCCTTAAAAGATTCAAATTGCCAGAAGCATATAAAGATTCTTGAGAAAAATATATAATTTATTTGCATAAATCTTTGTATGGACTGAAACAATCTAGAAGAATTTGGTATAACAATATCAGTGAATATTTGTTGAATGAAGGTTATAAAAATGATATAATCTCTCCATGTATTTTTATAAAGAGAAATGGATCAGAGTTTGTTATAATTGCTATCTACGTGAATTATTTGAATATAATTGGAATTCTTGAAGAGCTCCAAAAGCAATTGATTGCTTAAACAAAGAATTTGAAGTGAAATATTTTGGAAGAACAAAATTTTTCCTCAATTTATAAATTGAACACTTAGCAAATGAAATTTTTCTTTATCAATTAATTTACATTGAAAAAATATTGAAGCGATTTTATATGGACAAAGCACATCCATTAAGCATTAGCTACTTCGATGGTTATAAGATCTCTTTATGAGAAAAAAGATTCGTTTCGTCCTCGAGAGAAAGATGAAGAACTTCTTGATCCTAAAGTACCATATCCTAGTGTTATAGGTGCACTGATGTATCTTGTTAATTCAACAAGACCTGATATTGCATTTACTGTGAATTTATTAGCAAGATTTAGTTCTTCTCTAACAAAATGCATTGGAATGGAGTTAAACACTTATTTCGATATCTTCGAGGGACAATTAATATAGGATTGTTTTATTCTAATGAATTTGGATCACAATTTATCGGTTATATAGATGCAGGATTTCGTTTAGATCCACATAAAGGTAAATCATAAATTAGATATCTGTTTACTTGTGAGGGTGCATCAATATCTTGATGTTCAACAAAACAAATTTTAGTTGCTACCTCATCAAATCATGCATAAATAATTGTAATTCATGAGACAAGTAGAGAAATGTGTTTAGCTAAGGTCAATGATTTATCATATCCAAAGATGTGTGGTTTATTATTGGAAAAAAAATATTCCAACAATATTATATAAAGATAATACAGTGTGCATAGGTCAATTAAAAGGAAGATACATCAAAGGAGATAGAACAAAATATATTTTTTTCAAAATTCTTTTTCACTAATGACTTTTTGAAGAATGGCGATCCAGATGTTTAGCAAATTCACTCATGTGACAATCTTGTAGATTTGTTTACTAAAACACTCCCAACTTCAACATTTGAGAAGTTAGTACATGGTGTTGGAATGCACGGACTCAGAGACATAAAGTGATGGTATCATTAAGGGGAGTGAAGTAATATTGTTACTAAGGGGAGACTATGGGGGGTAAATATCATGTTGTATTCTTTTTTCTTTCTAAGGTTTTGTCCCACTGGATTTTCCTGAAAAGGTTTTAATGAGGCAACATGAATGAATATTTAAAAAGATTGTGTACTCTTTTTCTTTCATTAGGTTTTTATCTCATAAGCTTTTTCCTAGTAAAGTTTTTAATGAGGCACAATATTTGTTATGAACATCCAAGAAGGAGTACTACAAATATTATATTATAGATGTCTATAACTCAGCTTTTAGGATTCATTTATTTTTAATGTTTTAATGTATAGCATGGAAGAAGTTTTTTTATTGTTACTAACTTATAATCTTCAAAGGTTGCACAATACACCATTATATGCTCCTTTATATCTTTGTAATATTAGAATAGAACTTGAATGGTTGGGGGTCTATTAATAGATGTCTTGTCCAAATCATAAGTACATTAGTAAATGAAAATTCTCTTTCGTTGTTTTTTCTTCATTTCTTGTATTATCTTGTTCTTTTATACTCTTCATCTTTACTATATTTTATAACATATAGACATTTTTCAATGTAAAATTAAAATGGAAATGACTATCTCAGGATGACTCACGATGTAGAAAAAAGACACGATCTTTTTGTTTTTATTTTTGCAACAGAAAAAACACATGATCTAACGCACATTTTTTCTAGCAAAAGCAGAATAGATTAAAATGGAAATAATAAGTACGTACTTCTGGAGAAATAACTGGATGCCTAAAATTTAGTTTTGGAGTTGAAAACAAAGAAACCTTGCATTAGTTTCGAAAGATAATTCAAAGTTCAAATAAGAAATTTATTTTTAAATTGAATAATCAAACTCTTCAATTTTTCTGAAGGAAGACACTAAAGGAAATGAAAAAGAAAGGATTTACACTGGTTCTTTTTTTATAGGGATTTGTATATAATTTAAATGGAAGAGTGGGGAATAGAAAAGCCATTGTTTAAATTAAAAGTAAAAGAAACATGCATTTATTAAATAAATCACAAATGTTTTATTGAATTTTATTTATATGGGACGATCTTATTTCTTATTTGGATCCAGTGATTAGCCTAAACTCATTCATTCAATAAATGTGTCAATTATAGTAATTGGATTTTACCAACACTTAAAAATTATCATGATATATTTTTTCTAAAAATTCAAAAGGAAAAATTAATTTGCAAGTCCTTCTAGTTCTCCTCAATCTTGAATTGAATCCCTATAATTTATTTTATTTTAATCAATCCTTTATAGTTTGATTGATTAAATATATTAATTCCTAAAAGTTAAAATCCTTAAATTTTTATTTTAAATATAAAATTCTATAATTAATTACATAATTTTATAACTCAATTTATATGATTGGGTTATGCTTTCTCAATAACTTTTCTATATATAGAATTTTCATAAAAATTAAGAAAAATGTAAGCAATGTATTAAACCAAGTTTTCTTTTTTGTCCTTTTATCTTCAGGGACTAATATATTTAATCAATCAAATTATAAGAATTTAATTAAAATAAAATAAACCATAGGAAGCTAATTTAAAATTGATGAAAACTAGAAGGACCCTCATGATAAAAACATACTATTTCCTCTAAAAATTTGAGATATTGTGCTGTTTGAGTATCAAATGACAAAATCTTATAATCATTCAGTCTAATTGAATGATTGTTATCATATTATGTGAATCACTCATTGAGGTAAATTTATGTCATTGATAGGTGGTGTAATATGGAATAAAATATAATTAGGTTTAATTTAAGATATTAGGATTATCTAATAGGGATATTAAAATGAGGATATTAATCCATTATATTAGCTTTGATTATTTATTTTATTGTTATCTTGGACATCAGTATCTTTAAGATTATATTTAGATTTAATTTAGTATCTAAGGATTAGTATTATTTGATTTAGTATCTTAGATTTATTTTATTTTTAAATATTATCTCAAATAAAATGAGATATCTAGACTAACTAGATACCTTATCTTTTTTTATATTATGATTTGATTTAGATTTAGATTAATTATTATTTTATTATTTCTAGGACTCTATAAATAGCTTTACAGTTTCTCATTTGTATGCAACTTTTAAGTATTATTGAATAAAAATTTTTGAGAGTTTTGTCCTTCCCCTTCTTCTTGCTCTTCCTCTTTTTTATCTTCTCTATTCCTCTCTCCCCTTCTTGTTTTACATCAATTTGGTACTAGAGCTAGGTTTTCATCACAATTTTGTTGCCAATCTCACTTAAAAAGTACAACATTTTCATTAAAATTTAGAGGTCCAAACAAGATATAATGAACTCACTATTCAATGCTATTGACTTGAGTGCTTTCATCACCTTCCACAAATTTGCTCGCCATTAGATTTTTGAGGTTTGCAATTTCTTCATATATTTGTGGCAATTTGAGTAATTTTTCATTTTTATTGATATAAATTTTTGTATTCCAAAAAAAGGAAAAAAGGAGAAAAAAAAGAGAAAAGGAAAAAGAAAGAAGAAAAAAATTGTTATGATGCTTAGTTGCCAATATGAGCTATAGCATATATACATATTTAGACACACGGTAAGATTATTAGTATGAATATGTTAATCTACCACAATATGCTCAACAATAAAAAGATTATATTCAATGATATACTTATCTGTCACAAAATACTTATGGGCAAGAGAGCTATCGATATGGTTATGAAGAGCAACAATATGAGTACACAAGTCATCAACAATATGAGCATACTTATTGTGACAATTATGAGCGTCATTATCTCTAGTCAGAGTATGCTAATCATAAGCAATATGAGTACGAAAACCAATATCGGCATGAGTGCATTGAGCAACAACTATATGAGCATCTTAATAGCCTTCAACATGATTATGTTTATCAATATGAGGATGGTACCTGTTGCATAATGAATATGCTGACTTTTAGGAGGACATAGATCAAATTCTAGTAAACTAAATCGCTTTTAGCAAGAACAGAATTGTTATTTTGATAAGCTTAAGAGGAATTGCAGTGAAGTTAAGAAGGAGACATATAAGATTAAGAGGATGATCAATCAATTGAGGAAACAAATGAAAGAACAAGTATCAAAACCAACAATGGCAGAAGCTCCTTCCTTGCTAATAGAAGATTCTCTAAATAATGATCAAGTTATTCACTATACATCAGAACAAGTGGCACCTTCTCAAATTGTTTCTAGCATGGATCAATCTCATCATGCTATAGCTATTCCTTGTCTGCAGGCTGCATCTCTCAAGGTCACTCTATTGCTTAATGGTCAAATTCAAAAATACTCTATTTGCTGGAAAGGTTTTTCAAAGATTTTGCATAGTCAAACTACTCGCTCTTGCCAGAGTTTATTCTTTTGCTACTTAACTTGTTAGAAGGAATTTTCAAATACTTACCAATATCAAGTTGCTTGCTCTTGTCAGAGTTTGCTTTTCAATATCTCAACTATTGAAAGGGTTTTTTAGATTCAAGCACTTTGTTAAAATTTATCCCACCCTTTCCTTCTCAGATTTGTGCCTTAATTTTAACTTGTCAAGAGCCGAATTCTTCAAGCGGGGGAGAAGGAGAAATGGTGTGATATGAAATAAAATATAATTAAGTTTAATGTAGGATATTAGAGTTATCTAATAGGGGGTGTTTAAATAAGGATATTGATCCATTATATTAGCTTTGATTATTTATTTTATTATTATCTTGGATATTAGTATCTTTAAAATTATATTTAGATTTGATTTAGTATCTAAGGTTTAGTATTATTTGATTTCGTATCTTGAATTTATTTTATTTTTAAATATTATCTCAAATAAAATAAGATATCTAGACTAGTTAGATATTTTATCTTCATCTTTTATATCATGATTTGATTTTAATTTAGATTTATTATTATTTTATTATTTTTAGGGTTCTATAAATAGTTTTAAAATTTTTTATTTATATTCAACTTTTAAGTATTATTAAATAAAAGTTTTGTCATTTTTTCTCCTTGTTTCTGTCTGTTCCTCTTCTTTATCTTCTGTGTTCCTCTCTCCCCTCTTGTTTGACATCAATATGATTCCTGACAAGTAACTTTGGCCCAACGTTTGGTTGACAGTGGCAAAGACCGCGCATATTTGGGCGAGGGTATAGTGGCAAAGACCGAGCATACAATATTGTGAAGCACCCCAACTTTGAACCTTGTAATTCACGTCTATTGACTTACGACGATTTGACTTGTCTGTAGGTATATATTTTGAAAGATATACATGCACATGACCTGCACTAGATAATTACAAACTCCTCCAATTATCTTTTGCTGATGATTTTATATGAAGTGGAGTTATACTGTGATATTAATAGAATTTTTTATTTTAGTAATAATATTATTAAAAATAAAGATAATATCTAAACTGACACTTAAAAAAATTAGAAAAAAGTGATGAGTAAAAAATTTTAAAATTGGACTGTTTAGAGTAATTCTGAATAATGAATTTATAAAAATTTATAAAAATTTTAATATTGAATTGGATCATAAGATTAAATCTGTATTATTCAAATTGAGAATAAAATAGATTTATTATCTTTTATAATTTTTATTTTAATAATTATAAAATAAAAATAAAATAAACCTCATTAATTTGGACCGGACCAGATTGCTCATCACAAGATGAGCATCCAAACCGGATACCCTCTTCTCTTCTTTTTTATAGACACCATTGGGTTTTTGCTCATTAATGACCAAATCAAGACTTGATTCCTTCAAATCAAAAATTTCATTTTGACTTTTCAAATCAAATTTTCCAATTCTTTCTTTTATAAAATCAAATTCCAAATCAAGCCCTAATCATCTCAAAATCAAATTTGACTAATTTAATTTTCTAATTTTTTTTAATTTTCCCTTAATTAAATTAAATTTGGTGGGAACAAATTGAGAGGATTTGGGGTTAGTTAAAGAAATGAAGATGATGATGATGATGATGATGATGATTATTATTATTATTATTATTATTAAAATCACAAAAACTCACTTTTATTTCTGCTTCTTGTTCTTTTTTTTAATTTATTTCATTTACTCAATTTTATGAGCACTAGGACAAAATATGAAGTTCACAGAATGTGGAGCTGTTCACACTCCATATGTTAAACTCTTCATTTTCCATTGTATCTTTTGCACTTTAACATCTTCTGTCCATGACAATTGATGACCTTGTCTCTCATCAATTGTTGTCGGATAAAAAATTATGTTGAAACATCTTAATTTTTCTTTTTTCAAGACTCATCAATGAATTGAAGCTCGATGAAGCAAGGGCAGGGGCAAATACTTGAACCAAATACTCTATATGCTTTAATTAAATTTGTTTCATATGCAATTGAAACGTTAAATTACTGATGGGATATTTTCACGCATTTTTTTATAAAGGGTTGGAGGCAAATGACCGTAGTTTTATTCAACATGTTAAATGTAACAAAATAAAAAATAAAAACTGTTTTTTAATTTCTTGAACAGTTAGCTTTATTCTCAAGCCTTCCAAAGATTCCTATAGTTTGCTGGGACTGAGATTAATTAAGCTGATCAAACAAATCAAACATATAGAAGGCATATCTTAATTACTTGATTTTAACGTGATTCGCCAATTAACATGCTAATTAAGGGGCTCAAAAAAATGGATATGCTTCATGGCTTCATGCAGTGGTCGAAGCTTAAATCAAATTTGCTAGTTAACTAGTTAATTAGTTCCACATGTATTAGCCCTTGGAAGGTGCTATAGCTTCAAATTCAATTGACAAAAGCAGTGGTGGAGCTCCGTTGGACAATACAGATAACTCATTTTTGCTAAAATTATACTCATGATCTAAAGTAGCCCCCCACAATATGAACGCTGGTTCAATTTTCCTTATTTTGAACCCTGTGCTTCACGTCTCATGATGTCGTTAATTTGACTAGGCTGTATGTATGTTTGAAAGATATATATGCACATGACCTGGACTAAATAATAATTACCAGCTCCTCCAATCGTTTTTTGCTGATGATTCTATAAATTGGCAGAGTGCGATTACCTGATAGATCGAGGCAAGGCAATAGCTTTATAACTTGCCAATTGAGATCCATGGGTGTGCCTTCCCTTCATCGTTGTACTGTGATACTAATAGTACTTTTACTTGTTTCCATTATTTTCATGCACTCCGCTCGAGGTACTGCTACTTCGTGTTTGTTTTATCCCACAAAACTCAACTGTATTACTATATATATATATATATATGTATGTATAGTTCTATATGGCATCTGTATAAGGATTATTGATATATATTGACTTCCTTTCTTGGGTTAACAGGTGTGAACTTGAGGACACAGGGCTTGTTGCCACCTAAGGGACCTCGTTCTCCCACTGGTTCTCCACATTTCACTCCATCATTTACACCTCCCTCACCCACGAAGTCGTAGTAATTTGCACCAAGATGTTATTCTTGCAACTTGTAAGAGGTTATTCCAACTAGCTACTCTGGTATACTTTTACCTTCAGTTTGGAATGAGAAGAGAAAATAGAGAGGATATAGAAAACGAGAATAATGACATTTTCCTTCCCTAATGTTATGTTTTTCCTTTAGTAACTTTTCCCCATCTCTAGCCAGGGTGAAAAATGTTTGTTTGTTTTTTCATCTAGTTTTCTTCTTTTTAATTTTCTGAACTCTATATATATATATATATATATATTTTCATTTCAGACTAAGCCTTATCGTCATAATTTTCTCAATAAAGATACTGAATGCCATCTCGAATCTACCCGTCTACCCTAGTTAATGTTTGTTCCACCCAATTAGCACAAAATACAAAAGTGTTTGAAGGTAATAGAGAAAACTGATATTCCTCTGTTTTTATATATAATATATTTTTAATCGAATTACGTAAATTAATAAAAATTTGTTACCTACTTTAAATCATACTAATTTTCTAGTCTTGTCTTTATTATTATAAATAAAAAATTGAATCTCATTAACAAATCAAATAATATGCTATATCTTATTAAAACCTCAAACCAACAAAATAACAATCCTGCACAAAGAAGATTGACCAACAAGAAAACAAGTTATTTGTATCTTCTAGGCATATTGGACCTCTCACCAATCAAATAACAATTTTCCTCAAACAAGACAAAGAATAATGATGGTGGGGACGCTTTAAAAAAGACGCTGCTGCTTTCTTAAGAGAATTACATGCTTTGTTTTCCTTTACTGTTTATGACCAGAAACAGAGGTAAGAAAGAACACGAAAAAAGCTTTGATCGTTTAGCCATCTTCATCATGATTGACTTGAACGTAGAACCAGCATATCTCACAAATCAATATTTGC
Source organism: Prosopis cineraria (assembly GCF_029017545.1). Taxonomy (NCBI): domain Eukaryota; kingdom Viridiplantae; phylum Streptophyta; class Magnoliopsida; order Fabales; family Fabaceae; genus Prosopis; species Prosopis cineraria. The sequence continues at coordinate 110,275 of NW_026555363.1, forward strand.
TTTCAAATAAAATTCACTCTTTTAACTTTCACACTTGTTGAAAACATGCGCCCCTCATCTGAAAGAGCTTCATCGGAGTCACCTCATATTCATCCAGAAGCTTGTTCTGGTGGAAGTTCTTCACATATCAACTTTGCACATAATCTATCGGACCTCAACCCGCACTTTCTCACTCAACCTCTTTTGTTCCCTTTGGGGTCATCCAATAACACATTGCCGAGCGAATCTTCAACTATACTGCACTGAGCAAATCTTCCATCTTTAATCATTGTGCATGAACATGGACGAGTTGCCAGCGTTCTCGAATGGTTTTTATAAAGTCGAAGATGAAAGATCATTGAAAATTTTTGTTAAGCGTTGCGGACCTGAGGTGCAAGAGTAATGTACACTTCCAATGTAAATGAATATATTTTTCCCTTTCGGAGACAATAACAGTATAATTGTCCATTTGTTAAAAATATTCTGACAGCCTTTTTATATTTAGGGATAAAAAGAAGTTCTAGAAAATTTCTTATACATATGGATGGAGGGAGTAATACAAAAACATACATACATACATACATACATACATTCATACATACATACATACATACATATATATATATATATATATATATATATATCTCCAAAGCAGCAAGCACTTCCACATCAGGTTTTAACGTATATTCGTTATTATGATCGATATTAGACAAGATGGCGGAACGTGTTAAACTCAAACAAGTTTCTCTACTTGTATCTTAAATATTATTGTAACGATGGCGTTCTCACGTAGCTGGTCAAAGACCATAGGGATAGGGTCAACATTAGTCATTAATTACCAAGTGTTTTAAAGATTGAGTGCCTCCCAAACACAAGTTTGCAAGATCCAACAATTTGTTAGATATATTCAAACGTTGGACAAACAGACTTTTACGTGTTTCCCAAACATGCTCTAAACTTCAATAATATGATTAATTACAACGTGGTTTCGTTAATAAAACATTATTAATGTTTGCTATACATGTACACGAAATGCTTGTTTAAGCCGCTTGGGAACTACGTAACGTAACAAATATTAAAGCTTGAACGGAATGCAAGCCTAACAAGTGAGCGATCAACGTTGATGAAATAGAAGGCTATGAAAAGTAGATAATAAAACAATATCTCTCTTTCGATTAATCTCTTGCACTCTAAAGAACTGTAAATTCAGTATATTGGTTCTCAGTATTGAAAGCAATTCTCTTCAAGACATAATTAAAAATTAAATGTGATGTCATACCACTCTCAATAAAGATTCAAATTTTAGTTTGTCTCATCTTGAAAGGCTAGCCATTTTGATATACCCTACCCCCAAGTCACTTTTTTTAGACCGTAATTCTTTTGAAGGATTGGTCATTCTACGTTGACCTAGCATTCAATGGCCGCAAAAGACCGTAATTATTTGGACAAAAAATATATTAAGGGAGTCAAACGTGGAACACCTCAATTTTCGTTTCGTTTACGTATATTGTCCATGACAATGACCTTGTCTCTCTCAGTTGCTATTGGCCAAACTAAATGATCATGTTAAAAAATGACATACACACACAGCTAAACTAAATTAGAAACTCCTTCAGTTATCTTAATGACACATTTTTCATCACAGTTTCTCAAAAACCTGTGACAATATAAGTGTGAGTGACTTTTTCATAATTAAATACTTATGTATTCCATTTATAGCTACAGTCCTAAGATTAACTGTTGTTATAAATGAAATTGGTTAAAGTAAATTAATTTAATTAATTTTAAAAAATTAAATCATTTAATTTAATTAATTAGTTAAAGTAAATTATTACTCAATTGTTTATTGCCTAAATATAATTAATTTTAAAAATAACTATAATGAATTAAATTAATTAAGACATAAATAAGTAGATTATTTATTAAAAAAATTTAATTTTAATAAATTAAAATAAAATTTAGTAATTAATAATATAATTCTAATAAATTATGTTCATTAAGTATTTCTTATTTTAGGTAAATTAATTTTTCTTAAATAAATTAAATTAATTAAGTATTTCTGAAATTAATTTGTCTTATTTTAGGTTAATATGTCTGAATTTTAGACATAATTAATATATCTGAATTCAGACATTAATATGTCTAAATTCAAACATCTTCAAATAGCACAGTGCCGCACTTTCGTCCACAACTCCATTTCCCTCAGCTCGTTTCCCTCGGCTGCCATCACTACCATCGTCCCTCAGCTCATTTCCCCTTAGCTCTGCCTCTTCTGTAGCTCTGCCCGTAGGTTCTAGCTGCGCCATCTAGCTACCTTTCCCACAGCTCATCTCTCTACCTCTCCAGCCGTCGCCGCCAGCTGCTATCTCTTTCAGATTTCATCTATAAGGTTTTTTTTGGGCAATTTTTTAGCTACTTTTTTGTACTTAATTATTTTTAACTTCTAAATTTTTTTAGTATTTTTTATTTCTTTTTCCTACTATTTTTTTTCTTTTTAAGTTTATTTGTTGGGTTAAATTTTGATTGTTACTAATTATTATTTATACTTAATTAGTTTTTTTTTAATTATAGCTCGCCTCTTGTTTTTTTTTAAGTTTTTTTTAAATTTTTTTTAAAAGAATTATACTATTGATTGTTGATTAGAGTTGATAATTATTAAAATTTTAATTAAAATTTACTTAAATTGATCAAATTGAGAGTTTGGTGCTTGAAAAATCTCAATTTATAAATTGTTATGCTATCGATTTTTTTTAATTTTCATGATATTATTTTTTTTTATATTTAGTATAATTAATTTTTTTTAAGTTTGTTTGTTGAGATGAATTGTGAACCCCATTATCATAAATTATACTATTGATTATTGATCAGAGTTGATAACTATCAAAATATCAATCGTGGTTTACTTAAATTGATCAAATTGAAGGTTTAGTGCTAGAAAAAATCTCAATTTATAAGTTGTTATGCTATCGATTTTTTTTAAAATTTTCATGATATTAATTTCTTTATATTTAGTATAATTAATTTTTTTAAGTTTGTTTGTTGGGATGAATTGTGAACCCCATTATCATAAATTATACTATTGATTATTGATTAGAATTGATAATTATCAAAATATCAACCATAGTTTACTTAAATTGATCAAATTGAGGTTTAGTGCCCGAAAAAATCTTATGTAAGTATTCTTTTTTTATTTCTAAATTAATATTTGATATTTTTATTCTATTACTAACGTATGTCTAATTCTCAAAGGTACCTTCACAAGATATGCACTGAACTCGATGTCGATGAGAATTATGAGTTCTTATCTCCACTTTTATCCTCAATTGGCAAAGTGAATCAAAGAGCTTCTTATATTGAAAAGAAGATATATAATCAAAAGAAGACATGCTGGTTTTTACCAATTATTGAGAGGTATCAATTTTAAATTCATCGCTCAATTTATAAAAATATTTGCTTAATAATGTGATATTAATATAAATTAATATATTGTAGTCATCATTTGATGCTTCCTATCATTTACCCGTATGAAAATACTAGATACTGGTTTTGTTCACTGAAAAGAAAAGTAAGCGAGAACATGAAGTCTTTGATTGAATTGTAAGTTTTTAAATAATTCCATTGTATTATTAATAATATGAAGTTTTGCATATACTTGAGTTATTATATATATATATATATATATATATTGTTATTAAATTTATAGCACTTCTAAAGTTTAGAGCCATATTCTAAGCAAGAGTTGGAGACATATACACAATTTGTGATCTAGTTTTTTCTTAGAATTAATAGGACTAGAGTAGAAACTTTGTAGATATTTTGTATTGAAAAAGTAAGTTTAGTTCATGTGTTCACCAAACATATTTGTATTGGTCTTTGGAGCTGCTGTTTTCTTAATTAATGTTGGTTTTATAAGTAAGGGAATGTATATAGATATAAGTGTACGAGTAAAAAAAATATAGTATTTACCACAGCCACAATTGTTTTCCATAACTGTGATAAAAAGTTATTTCGGATGACAGTTATTGATATAAATGTGACTAT